>NW_017280167.1:1605688-1625946 GCF_001594065.2 Cyphomyrmex costatus
CTCTCTCTCTCTCTCTCTCTCTCTCTCTCTCTCTCTCTCTCTCTCTCTCTCTCTCTGCGTGACGCGCGAGCGTATTCTTCCACCTCGCTACACCACCCGTCTCCGCTATCCGCGAATTTCGCGGACCAGTCGCCGCGTCGCGACGAACAATCGTATCCGACCGCCGTGATACCGTAACGAAGCTAATTCACCATCGTTACAACATTGTCGGCCGTCGACGGTTTCGCCTCGGGGCGTTGCGCGGCAAAGGACCGCAGCATTCCGCGTGCCGGTATATCGTGTTCATCAAAGGAAAAAACGACACGCTGAAACACACGTTGCAGGCGGAGTATGTGCCGTCGAAGAGATCCGGAGAAACGAACGTTGCTCGCGAGGCTCGCAAAAACGATACTTTGATCAACCGTCGAAATGCACGGAAAAGATTACGTGACGTACACGTAGCGATGGATCACGAAAGGATATCTATCAGGATAAACGTTACGGTCAGGCCGCCAATATTTTCCAAATAAATTTCCAGATAAAATTGATAGTCGAATAAAAACGCTAAGATAACAGTAGCAGGGGTGGGGGAGGGGCAGGGGGTAATTTAAACCTCCATACAATTGGTAAACAAGATTTATTATTAATTTGGAGTAATGTAAACGCCCCAGTCTCATCACATACAAGCTTCATCATAATTAAATCTATATTTAATACCCATAAATATATCCTATTTTAATATAAAAAAGTAAATATACGAAATCTATTATTAACCAAGGTATGTGCGTATGGAAGTTAATATATTTTCATTACATAATAATGGAATGTTACTGTTAAACTAAGGGCAGCAAGAGAAATATCGAATACCAACCGAACAAATATATTCCCGAAAAATTTTATATGTTGCATCCCGCTTTGATGATATCCCTCGTAGCGTCAAACCAATCTTGCGTAATTAATCATGGTTATAATGAATTCGGCAGCAATGCAGCCAATATGTAACGAATGCAAGCTCCTCTCAAAGGCAGCTATTGTGCGATCGGAAAATATTGTGCGAAATACACCAAAGTTGTTATTTGAATTTTGTTTTTAACGAAATTTTAGAGGGAGAGGCAAATAAATCCATTAAATAAAATTCAAGGGGAAAAGCAACAGTAATATAATCGTTACGATTATATTTTTCTATTTACAACCGACACAGAGATACATATTGCAATTCTTTGCAAATTAGAAAGTGTAATCGGCAAAATAAATGTTTAATCACTATTGATTTCGTTGTGAAAACAAATAAGCTAAAAGTACGATTGCATCTGTATAATTAATTTCAATATAGATATTCCGTAGACTGCAGTCTTTTGTGAAACAAGTTATTTTCAATGTATCGACGAGACGTGAACAATCGGCGGGATAATTTCGACCGCAATTAGTCAGGTGGCAACCCTTTTATCATGTCGAGGAACAATTAACGCCATCCGCGATAGAAATGGTAGTCGGTAATAAACAGACGGCTTCATGCGCATGTTGACGCACGTCCGTTCAAGTGAATTTACACGATCCACCTTTGATAATTGCCTTGGATGAATTCGTCGAATAAACGAGTTTTTGTACGAAAGGGTAACATCAGAAATATTCCACAAAATGCAGTTCAATGTAACTCCGGACATTTATGACTTAATGAATGTATAAAATGATGCCACTCTCTCTCTCTCTATCAACGGTTATTAATTGCGAACGAATAACAAGATCGAACGAATAACAAGATGGAGCGAATAACAACATGTTAAGCCAATTAGAAATCTCTTTGATGCACTCTTTGATGTTAGCTTTGATATTAAAATTTTTTACTATCCGTGAAATACTTTACTTTTATTCTTTCGCCTGACGTCGCATGCAAGGTTGATTATATAGACAAATTTTAAAGCAAACATAATTTTACTGTCAGTTAGTTTAATGGAAGCTATTTCCCGCAAAAAAGGCACGACTTTACAGTTCCACATATATATGCGTAATTCACTTAAGAGAATAATCATTAAATTCTGCAATTACAGTAACGTCGGTGTGTGCAGACGCATATATACATATATACTTCTTTTTTCCTCTTCCTTTGTACATTATTGAAACGGTAGGCGCAGTGTGTATCGCAATTAGCACTTGATGGATTTACGCTAATAGAATTCTTCGTTAATTCCATCCTCGCTAAGCGCGCGGCAGCTCTGCGTTTGAAGTAAAGGAAAAATACTTAACGAATATATTTCCTGAAGGCTCTCACTCCCTCGTCTTTACTGGTTACTTCGTAAACTGCGAAACAAGCTGTAATGCCTCGTTCTATTGCGTCACGGTACGGTCTCAACTTTTAATATATTTTTCATTAATTTATTTCCCTGCTGCTCGTTATTACAATTCAGACGCCGTAGGTTCAACGTAATGGAAAAATGTCCCCTCTCCCCCCGGGTTCGCAGCAGGGTGGTACCTGCCGACGTAATTGCAGTCGCCCCGCGTTAACGAAGTCCCCTAAGTTGGCACAATTAACACGTAATAGTAGTACGCCTTTCCTCCTACTCTATCCCCTGTATCGCAATTGAATGATCTAACTAGTTTCAATTAAAAAATAAAAAATTTATTGGGATGTATCCAATATTTACTAGCGTCACCATGTGGATCGCTACGCGTTAGCAATTACAATTTTTATGATTGTATATGGTATATCCGTGTATCGTTAACTATAACATATATTTTTAGAGATCCCTCCAAGATTCAGCTCACATTTGATGGAACACTGCAGGAAATTTCGTTATACAATCGTAATGGATAAGGGACAATTCATTGCTCGAATCGACTTCCTATCCTTTATGTGCACGGTAGAAATATGCAGCTTTATATACATTGTAGAAATATGCAACTAGATACGTAGCATACAAAACGCATATTCGTGTTTCATGATCATTTTTCGTAAACTACTATATGTAATTTAACCTTCTCTTTACAGAATCTGGGTCTATTTCAATGAAAACTTTTCGACGACGAAATTTTAATCAAAATATTTCGTATACGTTTCATATTATTTTACATCCCTGACAGGGGGAACAATTTTTTGATCGGAAGATCGGCAGTCTGATTAAAATTTAATATTTGGTACAGAATCAATGCGGTGTCGTGTTTCCCGTACCCGCCCGCCACTCCACACGCTGATATACCGTACGAAAAACGCAGGCATTGAATTTAATGCGTATGCATATGAATCATTTAACGAATGCGTGATAATTAAATTTCGTGGAGCGATCTTGAAATGTATGCACGCATTTAATTCTGTTTAAAATCTGACGCACACGCGTCGAATTAGCCTAAAAAATTTATGGAGTCACGCATGTAATTACACTTGCAAAACAGAATTCGTTTTCGATACTTCAGCGTTGCTTGGCAGAGCGTTAAAAAATTACAATTCTCTCGAGCAACCTTACATATCAAAAACCAAATTAATTTTAGAACATACGCAAGGATCGAAGACTTTTTCGAATCCCAATGCGTTTACCAAACTCAATCAAAATTTCACTCGCTTTATACACGAAGAAAAAAACAGAGCTTTATTATATAACTTAACAATATAAAACTGTTTAACATTACAACTTACACGGGTATATTCTTAAATTTTAGAGCAATAAAAAAAATAAGAATCTAAAAATATTTACAAAGTTACGCGATGGATCTTTTAGATCCCTGGTGTGTGTTTTTAGAATTTTTGAGAAGGTGTGAGTTCTATAAGTTAAGAATATTGTTTCTTTCTCCAGATCGAAATCTCGATGGTGCTCTCGAGCTATGAATAATTCAGATTCATGAGTTCTTTTATGAATTAAGCTCAGGAATTACAAACAGACAACGAAATCTTATTTTTCGTTTCATAAATTTCATGAAGAGGGGCAATATAATTTAAAGCTGTCTAAAGTTGAATTAAAAGTTACTAAACAAGATAACGGCCAATCGAAATATTCGCTTAAATCAGATTGGCTTTAAATTCATTATTGAATATATAATTACGAGCAATCTTAGGAATGTATTATATATGTAATCTTATGTATATGAAACCATGACGGACGAGTACCGTTCTAGAGAAGGAAACTTTCGAGTTTGAACAATTAAGACGATAACGCAGCAACGTAGCGGCTTCCCATTGCGTTTCAGTCCTCTTCGGCGTTCCGTAACGATACCTTGGGGCAAAGTTACCATCACTTCGAGCCGTCTATGGGTTAATCCGGCAGTCCGCCATTTGGACCGTAAAGGCATAAAGCTTTCTTGTCTTGAAGTGAAGACCCGTTCGAAGACCCTTTCGAATCCCAATGGCATAAAGGATGCAGCCGCGCGTAATACACAAATTGCGCACTATCTTCAAAACGATGTGGTACTGGTAATTTTACACGCGTCGACATGCATTAAATTAAATTTCACGATAGAAAGGTTGAATATCTCATTAATATTAATGTACAAACTAAAATAAATTATTAAATTCCATGCAGTAATGGTACATTTCAAAGGCATGACGTGGAAAGGAATCGTTATAAGTTTAGGATAAGTTCAGGTGTGCGTTATATATACGAGTACCATTGACGATTACATGCCAAGTATAGATAGACAGGCATTATCGTGACGATAATACCGCGCACGAGTTTCAATGACCACTACTTTTGATATGTTTTAACGCTATACGTGTGTAACGTGGCGCTAATAAAAATTATATTGTCCATGACCTCTGACATAACGTATACTCGTCTCTTGGACAGTATTCGCGTGCGAGGCAATGTACGTCAAAAAAAGGTACGCTCTATCACGCGATCGGGCACACCGATCCACGTGTTCAACACTGTCAGGCCGAGCTCTCGAACTCCTTGTTAAAACTTTGCCCTCGCCTCTTTCTTTTCCTTCTCGCTCTCACTCTTCCTCTCTTCCTCTTTTAATGCTGCCGTCTCTCAGGTCGATAATCGTCGAGCACCGATCACGGCGAGCGAGATATAAATGTCCTTCTTTATCGGGCTCTCGAAATCCCCAGCAGCTCCCGTCGTGTCTCGCGATACTTCCCGCCGCCCTTATCCTCTCCCCCGCCCTTTTCTTTCTTTCGTTCCCGTCCAAAACTTAATACCCTCGAGTCTGAAAGGCTTAATCTCTCCGCTATTACTCGTTCTTTTCCCTCGTCATCCATTAAAGCGAGCCAGGACGGCTCCCAACGACGGTTCGGACGGACGTTCGAGAGGAGGCTGATACCCGGAATCGATGGAACTAATATATCCGCGGAATCAGTCACTGTGCACGCGTGTGCGTCAGCGTGTCGACGGTAACAGCCCGCGCGCAGTGAACCAGGGCGGGGGATGAAGCGGAAGAAAAAGTGAGAAGCGAGGGATCTCGAGACACGAGATAGCGAAAGGAAGAAGGACATGGAGACGGGGGGGGGATAGAGAAGTGGTATTAAGGAATTGAATCGCGGGAATCGTTTGCGGTGCCGCGTCGCCGGATGTGGAGGTCGCGTAGTTTCGAGGTATCGCCTTCACTGCGTTCCGGCTATCGCTCATGGCACGCCTCGCTGAACGAGACCGGCGCACGATCCGCCCCCGTCCTCACTTCCCTTTCCTGTGTTCGGCGTTCACGAAGAACACCGTCGACATATTGGACGGATAGCAGCGAGCTTCGAGGATCGTAGCTTGCCGCGGGGCTTCCGCGTTGCGGTCATCCATCACGTCGTCATTACGGCGTATAGTCGGCTACGTTCGATGCCTCGGGCTTCACGCCCGATCGGCGCGAAGAAAGCCTTTTTCCTACCCTCGCCTTCGGCGGGGTGCTTTTTCTTTATCGCGCTACGAAAAGCACACGTGGAAACTACTACACAGGCTACTAGTAGTAATGATCCCCGTCGATACTAAATTGCAATCCAACGAATTAACACTAAAAGGTCTGGGTTCTTTCCCGCGCTTTTAACTCACCGCCCAATCTGCTTTGGCATTATTTCACGTCGTGAATGCGAGCTATTGAGGTAAAAGATCGAAGTAAACCACCGACCACTGGTGTTTCGTCGATGTACGATGTCGAATAGACGCACAAATCTCAGAACTGGAAACCGTGTCACGAGCTATACGTACGTGACGGAGCTCGCCCGCGAGTTTCTATCGTGGGAGATCATAGTCGAATCACAACGACAGAATGTGCCAATCTCGACGTTCCCATGGGCGACAGCGTCGTGGCGCTTTTCATTTAAAGCATAACGCAAGCGCTCGCCGGACGATCGGGCATAAACGCGATAGAGTGAGAAACCATGGCGTTACTCTTCTCTCCCGTCTTACTCTCGCGACTGTTGAAACTGTTGTAAGAGAGAAGTATTATTATCCGGGGAAATCTGGCGGTATCCCCTCGAGATGTCAGATCGGTCACGTTTGGATGGAAACGCGGCGAAAGTTTCTCCACCCCCGTTTCGTGACTCCTCGAGAAGATGACCGAGAAGGGGAGACAACACGAAAAGGAGGGAAAAAAACGGATAGTCTACATTCTCGCTTTGCATCAAGACGAGGAGGAGAAAGAGCGGAACGTTCGCAGGAGATGAGAGAGAGAGACATAAAGATGACGAGAGGGTATCCGAGCAGAAGCGCGCACGACGTTGACGGAGGATTATCTCCGCGAACGTCTTTGAGAAAAGGTCGAAGGTGGGAGGGTGGACGCGGACAGGGCGGCGATCGATAAGGTTATTTTCAAAACGTTCATTATTAGCGCGCAGTAGTAATATCGCAGACGTGCGCGCGACGGAGAACTTTATAAACGCGATATACACGGCGTATATCATGTGCAGGCAAGAGTAATGAAGAGAATCCATACTCCGTACCCGCCCACCCTTCGTCGGTCTTTGTTTCTTAATCCGAAGATAAAACAGGGACACGACTGCGTGCGCGAGTGAAATGGAGCGAACATCAAGATAAAGTAGCTCGTATTTCCTTAGAGTAAGAAGGATCGAATGCGCTATAAAATCCGGCCGGTCGGAAGCACGGAGGCGAAGCGGTTCTTCCTCCTTCGAGAGGCATTGCGAAGGTTACTGCGACGAAAACCGGACCCCGTTTCAGCCGACCAGACAAATGGAGATTTAAATAAATTCCGCTCTATTTTTCAGAAGCACGTCTGTACTCTCCGGAAAAAAAGTCTTTGATGTCGGAAAAGGGAAAAGGAAACTCTATTAGCTATCATTTTCAATGTTTAAATATTATTACTAGAACATTTTTAATACCTTGAGAGGTTAATTAATTGATTGACTGAGCGTTTATTTTAGTTCTAAGGCAAGCCTTCTAAGAACTTTCAATACAAGACAGAGCAGTGAGCAACGCAGAAGAAGTACAAAAGACAAAAGAAAAATACATCGCAAATAAAATAAGGAACTATAATTAATAATGAAAGTAACAAAAATAATGATACTAATAGTGATAATTAAGACAGTAATAATAATATAAATTGATAGATAGAACGTGATTGTGGTTATATACAGTTACATTAGAAAGATAGACAAAGCGTTTATTACGATTCTAGAACAAATCCTCTAAGAACTAATACGTAAGAATACCAACACAGAAATAGTTAGAACAACGAGAAAATAAAATTGATGATAAATTTTGAAAAAGATTAAAACAATAAGAATATAGTGAGAGTACAGTACGAGTTGTAACGCAGTATGCTTATAACGCAGGAAAATGAAATAACAAAAATTACAAGATTTAAAGAGAAATGGAAAACAATATAAAGTAAAAGGAAAAAACTAATGCAGAAGAAACCATGCAGAGAGAGATCACGAGAGTATTAAAAAACAATTTATATAAATTAAAAAAGATCCCGCACTAATTATACGGAAAATTAAATTTTCCGGTGAAGTAACTTTGGGTTAATAAAAGATGTAAGACACAAGATTCAATAATAGATAGTTTTTGAACTATCAAAGATGTAAAATAGAGCACACACCTTTGATATATCATAATTCAAGAATTATCCCTTATTGAGCCTTTTTTGAATTACATTTTTTATTTACTACATTAAAAGCTACAACGCGCGCGAAATGAACTCATTTCACTGGGATTCAATTTTCCATAATATAATATAATTAGTGCGGGTCTTTTGGAGCGAGTGCAATGTTAAACAAATAATTGAGTAACAAAACAGTAATTGTACTCATAAAAAAAAATGGATGGTATTACATACAAAAGAGTGATCTCAAAAATATCGAAATAAATAATTTAAAAGAGAAATTAACGCATTGTAAAAACAAGGAATTATAAATGAAAGTATGTGAATTTCTAAATTTTGTACGAATCGAATACATAATTCATAGAATATAAAAAAATATGATTCTGATGTAGTCACACGTACTGGATTAGTCAAATTGTCGTGATTGAAATAACATAAATGTTTAGGCGGAAGCTATTATTATAAAATATTCAAAATTCAGCGAACGTGCACTTTCGCGATGCATTTTTGTAGTTCGCTGTTGAGCCCTCGATTAAATTATGCGCCTGAACAACGCCGTCACGAAAGCGTGGAGTACGTGACTTACAATAATTAGCACAAACAATTGGCGTCGTTTGCCGGTGCGTCTAACGGCACGTGGTGCATTCACGCGACAGACACGAGCACCGGGCTTGCCAATCGCAAGCCTATTGGATTCGAAGCTGCCGCGTAAACGCAGCCTAATAAAGTTTAGATATACCCACGCAAAATGTCAACCAGATTCGTCACGTCGCAACCGCGTCGAACGTGCCCTCGGACAGCGACGTAAAATGAAAACAGGGATGGGCGTAGGGCACGATCGAGCCACCACCGAGGAAAACAATGCCGCTGCTCTTCGTACAGACGGGCGAATTTCGTACCGTCTTTGTAGGCCTTCCTTTGTTCTCGCATTAAGCCACTGGGAATACCGCACGCGGAGCAACGTGGAGACGCAAGGGCGGCAGAATCAGGAGCATTCACAGTTGTAAAAAAATAAACATCGCGAGATGTAAAGAGAGGTATTGTGTTGCGACCTCGGACGTGAGTAGGTATGCGTTATCAAACATTTATTCGCGCGCGTTGAAAGGTCAGTTTTGTGTTTCCGTTGCATATTTGCGCATATGCATTTCCTCTAGCGTAGAATTATTAAAGGATGCAATTTCACTGAAAAATCGGCGAAAGATATTTACTTTATCTCTCTTGATATACGCATGTATGAACTGCCGTGTTCTTTAAAAGATGATAAAACCTTCGCGTTTTTAAATCGCGACAGCAGTAAAATTGTGCCGTGCGTTTCGCGAAAGAATGCATAAGAGATATAATACTTTATGAACTCGATTCGGTGATACGTCAGTGCAATTATGGTTAGCTACTCTTTCCGTATTGACCGTCCGGTTGCGCGACTTCCGGCCAGGTGGGCGAAACTTGTTTCTATTTTTGCGTGCCGTGCGTCGAGCTATATACGCATTGTCGCTTCGAACTGCACGAAATATCGAGTATCACTCTCTCTCTCTCTCTCTCTCTCTCTCTCTCTCTACACCCCATCCGCGTTTCGTTTTTGATGGAACGTACGTCAGCGGTAACAATGAAGAATAAAAGAACACGTGCAGTTTTGCGCGTGATACTTTTCATGTTTATTCCGTATTCTGGATGATGGAAGACTACATGTCGGATCGAGTTAATTTAGCATAGCCTAGAAATGTGATGGTAATCTATTATATTGTCCTTCTCTGTGTCGAAAGTTTTTTAATTCGCTAATACTCCGTATTATTCCATCTCATCATGAATTCGTGCAAATGTATCCTAGCGCGCGCCAAATATTGTAATATATATAATAATATACAGACAACATCGAAGCGGCAAGATTCCAGGACGTTTACATGCAAGTACACGAGCGCTGTAATGATACTGCCAGTTATGTAAGAGTAATGCGATTAATAAGCACGGATGGATTACGATGCGATCCTACACGAGCACCGACCGTTAATCATTATAACGAGGGCGTGTTTCCCGAATTAATTACCAGAATTTCAGTTTCTCAATATCCCTTACAAAGATTAAGCAAAGATAAGAACAATATCACTACAATGTAAAACGCAAGAAAAAATTTTGGCATCTACAAATCCTTGATTATATTTACATTTTCAATAAATCATTTAATTATTAACCATTACTTTAGAATTCAACAAACAGTTTACAATATTAATCAATATGATTATTTATCTAGATTATAAATAATCGCGAAAGGCAAACAAAGTGTTTTCCTGTTTATTTTATATTCATGAATAAATAATCGATTTATTTCGGAAAATGTAGCGTTATTGCGTATATAGGTGTGGCCATGTAAATTAACGTTAATATAAATTAACAATTCATCTAATAAATATTTCGGCGAAGCTAATCCTGTTATTTGGGAATATAGATGGAAGAAGGTTCAATTGAAATTTTCGACGCGGATGAATGCAAATGAATAACCGTAAAGGCTTATTTCCGTGCGTTTGTCAGATACGTGTTTGCGGTTGATGACGTCACGTCTCGTATAGGGATAACGGTATGCCGAGACCCTGAAGGGGAATACCGATGTGCTGCGGTCAGTAGTCACGTTCGCCCTTAATATTACACCCTTAAGTTCACGGGCTGCACGCTCACAATTAAGAGCACCCTCGGCTAAGTCGGAATCGTCTCACGTGCTTAGTTTCTAGAGAGAAAAACCTCCTACGAGCCCCATTCTTGAAAAAGGATAGGATTATTGACGGTCGCATTAATATAAATCGATCTCCGCTGTCAAAGAATACGCTTTCTAATTAATAACATTATCGATTTTACCCATAAAATTGCCATTTACGATGAGGCATCAATGATTAATTAGTGCTCGATATTCCGTAAAATCACATTATAATACGATTGAATCATTAAATTATTTATTAAAGGGCGAGTTGGCGTAAAATTAGAGAGAAAGAAATTAATAATGAATTACGCGCGCCGAAGTACGAATAAGCGACGTAGAAGGTATACCTACTTAATGTACCTATTACAAATTTGTGTTGAGCGACACACGTATACATACAAGTGCGTATACGACGTAAAAAATTAATAATTATTAGAAAAATATAAAAACTCATTTTATGGAGAATATCTTAAGCAATTTCCATATAAGAGATTATTACTCTGTAAATTTTGTATCTCAAATATCGATACTTAATTAACATCTAGCGATATCATCGCTAACAGTATTCTAATGATGCTATTATGATAGTATCCTCAATATCAAGGAAAGGAGATAGAGAGAAGGAGAGAAAGAAGGAAAAAAGAGAGAGACATTATAGATAAAAACGATGTTACGTATATAGATGAAAGTAATTACTCTCGCGCGTTTTCACTTTCGGTCCTCGTCGAGTCGCCAACGCGTAAACGATCGAGTTTTACCTCGAGTTTTACATCCGCGATGCACGTGCAATTCCCATCGAGAGCATAGTTCGAGCCCTATTTACGGGCCTCTGAGACGTGCACTTTATTAAATCGCGAATCATTTAGCACGGTCGTTCAATTAATTCCTACACGCAGCGACGCATCGAGAGAACAAACGGCATTTCGCTCGCGTCCCGTTTCGCTAATAAAATCTGAATTTACGATCTTGCACATCACGCGCCGCGTTATCTGGTTTTCCGAACCACTACGACACAAAATGATGTGTCCCAGTATTGTGCTGTAACGTTAACGCGCAACGAGAAAGCGCGATAATTGTTTCCAAATGACAACGGTGGCGGTCCGCAAATGACGATTGTGAATATCGATGTATACGCGGGTCACCATCGTAGAGAGTACGTAAATACACACTGCATCTGCCTGCCTGCAAAAGATACGCACCGGGCAAACATGCGGTTCTCTGCGTTTACCGAAGAATTAATCGGCTATTATACACATATATGTATATGTATACAAACGTTCGTTACAGCCGAATTTAATATGTAATTCCCTTTCGTTATTTTAAGATCTTTAACAATTTTAGTAAAATTCTATTTTATGTTTTATGAAATATGTATCTACCGTATCTACAATAATATAACAAAACCTTTAATAAAATGTGAATGTATATGGATTTATCATAAAGCTTAAGGTGCAGATTGAATTCTCAATCGAGAAAGGTAAATGGATCTCAAAGGATCAGAGAGCATTATTTTTTGCGATAATCTTTTTTGGTTTTTTTTTTTCAAGTATTCTGTGCGTGTGGCATTAAGTCTTGACGAACTTTGATCAAGCTTAAGCTTTATTATCGTTTTTCAATATTGAAATTTCCACTTTATTTCCAATTTTGTCTGAAGAATAATAGAAACCCATATTCAATTATGTAGCTTTCTGTCCGATTAAGGATTATTAATTCAAAAGTAAAATATACAGATTTGTAAAAAGAAAACCGAACGTAAAAGAATGCTCTCTGTTGCTTATTTGATGAAATAAAAGATGCGTTGCGCGCACATTTTTTTAACTTTCGTATTTCCGACTGTCGATGCGTCACATCTTGAGTCGCCGTGTGGCGTGTGTATGTGTTTACGTATGTATATGAGAAACTAGTCGCAGATTTGCTGAAGCCACGTATTTCGGCCGGAGATAGCCGGCGCGGCGGAGAGGAGGCAGTCAAGTCCTCAGCGACGTTATCATAACTAACGGCTTCATCTGCATAATTATCCGAGGAAAGTACGTTACTTAGCCGTCTACGGCAGGCCGTGCTCGCTACAGAGCACCGAGACGCCTGGATTCTGGGCACCGGTCCGAAGCCAGGACGAGAGCCTGTCTCCTCGGGAATGAAACCAATTACTCGGTGACCCCCTCGGGCCAGTACGTTTCCAGGACGAAAGAGAAAGAGAGATTGACACAGGCGCGGAGGGAGAGAAATTGCGCAGTAACGCGAGAGGGAATGAACGAGCGAGACGCGAAGGAACGTAGCTATATGAAAAAGATTGCGAGTGCGTGCGATCTAAAGTATAATAGAATGAACGAAAAGTTCGCGAGAACACTCGAGGGATTTCGGAAGAGTATACTATTATCGTCGTACTGGTATGAAAGAGTCTGATTGCTTTAATTGAGATTCCAATTGAAAATGAACAAATCAGATTTTTCTGGTTGAATCTATTAAATTCTAGAGTGGAAATAATTAGAATTATGATTGGTAATCGTGTTTACTTTCAACTAGAAATTGTTTTCAGTGTGCGTGTGTGTGTCAGTTAAGCTAACTAAAATATGTTAGTCAACTATCGATATAGGTAATTTAATAAATGTTCTAGATATTCTTGCCAATTTGCAATATCTATGCATGTCTAATGCAAGTATGAATGAATTACTAGCGAATAATCGAAGAATATCTGCAACTCGCAAAGTCTAATCGTTATAAAACTGGCTATAAGTATGTCAAGAAAATCCCTTAACCCCTATAACTTCTTTAAATCCCTGAAATGTCCGGCTTTCAGCAACTTGCAAACTCAACGATTCCCAAATGTCGCGAATGGCGCGAGACTGGAAGAGCAGACAGAGAGGAGAACGGGAAAGAAAGGACGAGCGAAGTATCAGACCACGATAATTGACCTTCTTTTGCTCTGTTCTGGTTCTTGCACGCTGATACAGTCAGCCCGTATTCGAATGTTTCGGATCGATGTTATCCGGCAGTTCCGGGTGAAGGTTGGTGGAAGGTCGAGGTTCTCCCCCATGCGAATTGTGCTCGTTTCCATCCCCCTTTACTCGCTCCTATATATTCCTCGCCTCCGGGGGTGGAAATGGGAAACCCTCGAAATATCTGGGCGCGAATATCTACCCCCGCGCGTCAGGTAGAAGGAGAAAACATCTGAGGAAGAGGGCAACTATATGAGGTAGAATAGAGATAGGGATGAACAAGGGAACGAGAAAGGGGAACGAAGAGTTCTTCCCCGAAAATAGTTCCTTCGCCGGTGCGATTCCGAAAAGCGACTGCTAGAGGGATGGAACGAGGGCTTAAAGACGGGGTGGAGGAAAACCTGCCTATCGGGATTATTAGAGTCGTTATTTTTCTCGAAAACGATGTCTCTCGCGTTTCCCTCTCAGAGATCGTAATAGCGCGCGCGCAGGTACGGTTTTCTCGAAGGAGAAATGCTTCGTATCATTACATCACGATAACTCTTTAAGTCGATCGTAATTCCGCTGATCATCATTTCACTTTAAGACATGGATTTCTTTTTCATAATCTGACTAAGGTAATATACGTCGCGTCACGGTGAATCGAGCAGAACTAACGGCCAAGGGATGCATTCTCGCGGGATATTTATGCATCGTTACATAATCCGGCGCATTAAACGCTTGTAAGGAAGTGGCAAATATACACGGTGGGATAAAAGTATAATTTGGCGATAGGATCGCTACGATGCGCGTGGCGTGGGACGTAAGAGTGAATGTGGCGTAAAAGGGAGGATGAGCTGAGAGAGAATGGATGACGGCATCGCGGAGAGCGTACGGTGTTTGGGAAATGGCTGAGGGAGGGAAAGCGAGAAAAGAGAGCCGGAGGAAAAAGCGCGCCTGTTCGCAAGCGATAAGCCAGCCCATAGAACTGCCTCGGCCATTCTCAGCTGCCTTCGACTTCTCTCCGTCTAGGACGAAAACCTTCGGGATCGCGTCTCTCCCCGACATCCTTTACGATTCTCAATGTGGCAACTGCCTTGCCCCAGATCCACTGGACCAATCCCGACCCGATCGGGACTTTAATATGAATTGCCTCCTGATGGCAATGTGTCCTCGTGGGAGGACGGTACGTCGATACTTAGAATTATCGGTTTGATGCCGGCGACGCCTGCATGACGTCACCATGTCGCGCAACATCTGGTCGATCATTGAAATGCGCGATATCCTTGTGTAACGGAAGAAACGGTCTGTTTGCCGTCGAAAGGGATTGATCCTTCCGCAAAAGCGTTTAATGCGTCAGTCGCATCGAAATCCTTCCTGCCGCGGAGATTGCACGAGATTGTAGAAAATATCAGCAAATTTTGCAGCTTTGCTTATGGAAATCTCGCTGTGGAATAACGTCTCTTTATTACATTTCGTATTTCGTGCGCGCAAGCAGAATTTTCATTTCCTTTCGTCTAATACGCGCGGAAGTTCTATTTATGCATAGGTCGCGCGCAACGTGTGCCTACATTTACATTTATATGCTTCCATCAAACGCGCTTGAATGTTACAGCGGTAACAACTTTCGCAAGGACTTCCCAAGTTGCGCATATCGGCGTACCGTTCGCCGTTCCACGTTAAGAGCGTGCACACCGAAGATACACGCCACGCGCGTTCTATCCCACGAACGATACGTCGTTGCCGCGGACTACACTCGTAAAGAGAACTGCAGTCGCTGACTCGACTGGATTAGAAATGGTAACTAAACCGTAATATTACTAAACAAACGGGACTCGAGAACGAGTCGAAATTACGATATACCAGTGGACCTTATTATACCGGGTCAAACGTATCACACACACACATGCCATTGTATCCATACAGTTTCCTATCAAGTATACCGTAATATCAGAATCGTATCAAGACAAATTTATTTTATCATTCAACTATAAATTTCATGATAAATGGTTATCGCAAATTTTTTGTTAAACTAATTACATTTTTTCTTCATTCTTCTTTTAAAATACTTTTCTGAGTTGAACAGATAAAATAAAATTACACTAGAAAAAATTTATTCAAAATGTTATATTTTGAATCCTAATGAAAATTCATCAAAAAATATTCTTTATTAAAAATAATCGTTATTTAAAGAGAAGAAAGTAAATTAAGTAATTATCTTTTTTAGCAATAGAATGATATATTTTTGCGTGTGGTTAATTAGAATTCTCTGATTGAAAATAGACAAATCAGAATTTTCTGGTTAAATCTATCGTATTATAATTATAGTTGAGCTAACCAAAATGATAATTAATATGATTGGAAACTTTTAGTTCATTAATTTTCAATTAAAGATTTTTTCTCAGGGCAATTAAATAATTTCGTTGAAATAAATTAAAATTTCTTACAAGGATTGATTAAAAAATTATTACGCAACAGATATTAGTTTACTTGTATGATACATTTAAAAAAATCTAGATAAAATTATGAATTATTAACTTATTCCTTTAACTCAAAGAAACGTACGTTTGAATTGTTTCTCTAAATCGATTTGCGTGATTTGTTGCTCACAACGAATTGCATTGGCTTTTCAAAATATCTATGCATTAAATCCGCAAGAAATCTAGGAAATCTTTCAAAGCGTCTCGCGACGACGTCGAGAAATCGTGTCGACGGCCGTTTGGTGGGTTCGCCAGTTTACGATCGCAACGTCAGACGATGCGACGATCCTACGATGCATCCCGCACCTCGGCGATACACCTCTACGAGGCATCCCTTATGCGCCATCGATATTTATGGGGCCATCTACATATTGCCAAACATATTGAGCCTCAGCAAATGGCCGCGGGCACGCGCGAAACTCCTGAATATTCAAGCAGGTAACGAAGCAAAGTTCGTTTGCGTTAGCGCCTGCTCCAGGCACTGATACACCTCCGGGTCATCAAGCAGTGCCTTATTACCTGATTGCATATTGAGCAGATATGGAATTATGTTACAGTGTACAGTTACGCGCGCGTGTTCGCACGCCAGAACCGATTTGTGATCGAAAACCACCAGAAAGGAAAACTTAACACTATCATCTATATGTATATTTCGAGATTACATTTCTCGTTAACTGTATACATTTGGAATATTTCCAGTACTAGTAGTTCTCCATTAACGGCTTCACGATGTTACACAAATTAATATGGAGTACTTTTTTTTAGAAATACGCGTTTCCAAAGCACGTTTTATCACAATAAATATTAAGTGTGTCATTTTCGAGGAAACAACGCATCCTTTATTTAAATGATTTATCTCGGCGAAGTAAATTCAAGAGGATTCGGAAATAACGTCGATCGTCGCGCGACAGCGTTGGTTTAGCTAGCGTTCTATAAGAACCGCTTGTCTTAGCCCCGCTATAAAGCAAAAGAAACGAAGCAGCCCGCGTTCATCACTTCTGACTCGAGTCGAAAACTATATCGAGACGAACCCACTTTCCTAGATTAATCTAAGATAAATGTCGCTACCAGGAGGAAACGGCGCGGACAATTTTATTGTACAAAACGTAGAAGGAACGAAAGATAACGAAAATCGTTCATTGAAATCGTCTATCTTTGATTCGTATTTTGCACCTTGTCTTCATTCGTTTATCTGCACATTTGTATCTCCTAAATGAATTGAAAGGAAGATACGCCATAAATTGAAAACATGGTTAACGCGCGTATATAAGTAATATATTATATAATTCTGTTTCTCCTTACTCTGTTTTGTATTTTTGTTATAACTATATGCGCGTTTATCTCCGTATTCTTTTGTATGAATTATGTCAAGATTAGGCCGTTAAGCAGCAATTATCGTAGTCGCACCTTTTAAGATGTGTTTATTAATTACTATAGTTGTTTTTTTCGTTTTATACAATCTCATATTTTGTTAATTACTCTTGCTTGATAATAATAATAACAGCTTAATAAAGCTGTTATTATTATTATCAGATATTATTATTATATACTTAAAGATGTTTGGCTATACAATATCAACTAAAATTATTGTATTAGTTAAACAATCTGCAGGCAAAATAACATCAATATTAGTCAATATAATTCAAAACATTTTGATAATATTAACCTGTAAATTGTGCTCTGAAATCGACCGCAGAAATAAATAATTTGGCTCGTAATGATTTTATAATTATGTAATAAAATGACCATATATTTTTCTACAGTTTTAAGTTAATAACTTTTAAACGAAAATTTAAATAAGTGGATCCAAATAAGCTTTCGCACTAATATTTATTATTGCTCGATCAGTACATGTTTAAAACTTGATTTAATTCTTAATGTTATTTCTCCATCAAATTTGCAAATAAGTATTAAAAGACGCGATTTTATATAAGAATCAAGAATTAAATAATTTTTAAACCATTAAGAGACTTATTCTCAATTAAATTTTAGATAGATATTTAAACGTAATAATGGATTAATCTATATGAAATTTATACATTTTTCATAATGTTTTGAGCTGTGATATATACATATTCTAATCTTACGAAACGAGAAATATCACTATAGTGGCGTTAAAATATTATACTTTTACATAAAAAAATACCGAGAAAAATAATAAATTATACAACGGATCATATTCGAGGAAAAGCTGTAAGCTTTAAAAAATAGATCTCCACTCTCTAAAGGTCAAAACGACACTAAAAAATAAAATGTCGTAGGTCTTATAGCTTATATAAAAAAAACTGAGAAGAGGATAATAAAGATATAAAATCTGCGAGAAAATGATAAAAGCTAATGACACATACGGAAAATTACTATGAAATAGAATTAATCTGTTCTTCCTATAAATGCCCGGGAGCGGCCAAATAAAACAGCTTGAACGCCACGCGCGCGAGCACGTACAGAGGGATTATTAATAATGACGCGAGCAGATGCACTTCCTGGAACACAGAGTGAACCACCGCGGGAAATGCGTCCAACCAGCCGGTGCTAGCGGCAATATGCGTTGGTTCGCTCCCGAAACACATATACACGTATATAACATGAGAAACAGAGAATAGAGAATTGGCATCGGAAACTTTTCTGTATCGTAGAGCGTCCTCTTCTTTCAGCGTTCGTACTCCCACGACGCCGTCAACGACGAGAACGACGAGAACGACGAGAACGACGACGAAGACGACGACCAACACCAAGACGACAGAGTTAATGGACGAGAGAAGTTTCGGGGAAAGTCGCCGCGACACCTCGCGCGCGAAAATATTGCCGGGTATCCATCTTGGACCCTCATCAAGAGTGGTCTCCGAGGGGTCTCCTCCAGTCGTTACGGCCTGTCACGTTGGGTCACTCTAGGGTCAACGGCACCCGGAGGAGCTCTAGGCAAGCTCGTCGGTCATCCGCCGGGCGGAGTTATGGCGCCGCTCACCACCGGTCGTTGTTTTCGCAATTCGCCTTTAATACGTCTCCGGGCGCCGCCATTATCGCCTGGTGCCGTTTGCAAATTGCACATGTACCGTGCTTGTGTACGGCTGTATAAATGCCGCGGACAACTGTATGCGACTCGTTGTCACGGTTAAATATGGCCGCAGCTTGCGTCGCGTTACGCAACAGCGGTTCTGCTGCGTACATTGCCACCGCTATTAAGGCTAGCCTCGGTTGGCTAGCATCGTCAGTTTCCAGAATCATGGCGCCACTATACGAGTTAATCGGATTATTGTGACTGAGATCAATTTCGGTGAGGAAGTGCACGATCTGCGCAGAAAACCTGCGAACGCGCCGATACAACTCGCCTTTGTCTTTCTTGATTTATTCCACTTTTGGACGTAAGTTAAAAGAAATTCAGTACGACGGAGCTGATATTATTTAATGTACAAGTACAAAGTTGAATTTATTCACGCAAACTCGAAAAGAAAGTTGGCGCACGAGCATCGAAACTGCAAACTTGGAGCTGGATGGTGTATCTCACTACGATCTTCGCCCTCTCGGTAAATCAAAGTAAGACTCAGGCTCGAGTTGTTTACCGACAATTTCATGCCTTATCAAGTTTTGCATCGCACAAAACAAACAGCGCAAGATCTACAAATGTGAACTTTCTTGCCGCATCGCAACGGTTCCCGATAAACTGATATCCCAAAACGTCGGTCTCCTTCGGGAAGCGCGAAATAAGCGCGGTTGCGCGAATTTGCATTAATGCCGCGTGTGTGCAGGGCGCTCTCGCGGGGGAAAGCGATCGAAGCTTCCCGTCCCTGAAACGCTCCCCCGTTTGACTGTACAGGAAAAAATTGAGGTGGAGTGTCACTGGGTGTGGTGATGTGGGGAGAGGGGACGCGAAGCGCGCGGAGAAGAAAAATATAGCGTACCGCCGCCAACCTCGATCACTCGACTCTCCACCGCGCTCCGGCATTAAAAGCTTTCGCTGATTTTACGCTTTGATTTCGTCCGGGTGATCGAGGGGCTACCCGCTGTACAACACGTACACTTTGACAGAAAGTTCAACCGCGCTCGCCGACCTCGATTCTCCGGCGTCAACGTCCCGGTCAAGCTCCCCCGAAGAACTTGGCGAAAGCGCCCTACCACCATCCCGTCCCAGCCTTTCCGCGTTCCGGCTAGAAAGCAGTCTGCTTCGACCCTTCGGTCCTCTTCAGCATCGGCGTTACCCCCATTCGGTCCTCGACACTCACCCCC
>NW_017280167.1:1626221-1675696 GCF_001594065.2 Cyphomyrmex costatus
CCCCCCCCCCCCCCCCCCCCCGCTGCCCATGAACCAATGTGTTTTCGAGCGAGCCGTCGTCGGTCGGCCGTCCGCTCACAAAGTGGACGAATCGATATATCGCAGCACGCAGTGCGCGCACTGCGCTATACGGGAAAAGTGGATTTCGATAACCTCGTGACGCTCTATTGCATTTTTATTCAGTTTCACGGGCATTAAGCGGCAACCTGATTACGGCGGCGCGGGCGCGCGGTGGATGGAACGACGGCAAAGTGACTCGACAGAGAAAAAAAAAGGAACGTTATAGAGAATAAGCGCGGGTATGAAAACGCGGCTATGAAAACAGAGCGAAGGGGAGAGAATCGGATTATAAGCGCCTTCCTTCCCGCGAGAGAGCCCAATGCGTAGTCATAACAATTATACACTCTCTCGTTCGCGCGTGAGTCCCCGCGCGCGAGTACCGAATTTTACATTTCCGACCGAAATTCATGCGATTAACAGCGGGGCTGTTATACATAACTAATCGTAGGACGCATTAATCCGCGATAAAACTTGCATCGACCTGACGCGAATGGTGGATCCTGCACTCGGACGGATTACAATCGCGTCGAATGGGGAGTTAATAGTTAAAATCAACGGATGTTAAACGTGATGAACAGACGGTGTTCTATATAGCTACACGGATTCCCTGTTCTCAACTTTGACGTAACTCGCGAACCACGGGCAAGTAACCGTTGTCGTTACTTGACGATAAAGTTCGAGCTGTGCGATAACCGCCGTGGAATTTGGCGGTATCTAAACCGACTAGAACTAACGCGACGTGACGACGAAGTCGATGCGGTTGCGGGTCGCAGTTTTCGTTCGAAAATTCCGCGAATCTATTACACCCACGGGTATTACCGCCTTGGGGTGTAACCGACGTCGTAACGATCGACGATAGTTATCGCGGGGTAAACAAAAGGACGCGCCGGCGGCCGTATAAGCCGATATATGTGCTTCGTAGACTGTACGCACGACGAAGGAAAGATGGTACGCTGATAGAAAGAACGGGCGGTGGAGATGAGAGGAAGAAGAGGCGCGTACACACAAGAGTCGAAGGTATATAGATATATATGCCCGCAACGAGGGGGGCAGCTCATAAGCGGGGGTGGCAACAGCATAAGAGGGAATAGGTAGTACGAGGTAGATGAGGAAGCAAGAGGGGTAAATATTACATAAGATAGTGCTTCTCTCCCTTTTCTCTTCCGCCACCGAGACCGTGGATGTGTCCCTCTAGTCGATATCGCAGTTGCCCTCGATACATACACACCTCTGACTCCCGCTCGTCGCTTTGGCGTCGCCCTACAGAAAGAAAAAAAAAAAACCCTCCTTCCTTCGTGAAGCCTAGCGTCGTCTCTCGGTTATCATCTCGGTCTCTCCTCTCCGCAAAGCGGACGGACGCGCGGAGGAATTCCATTCGCTGACGGGAGAAGACCGACCGGAGATACTTTAATTTGTCTCCCACGAGTTAAAGCGACAATTTACGAAGTATTGTCTCTCGCGCCTGAAATCCTGCTTTCTGAGCTTGCGAAATTGGATGTAACACGCGAGATCTTAATTTTAGTCCGGACGATGCGGTGCGAGAAGGAAGACGAGCGCATTTACGACCGTGGGCAGACACAAAGCGCAAAATATGCTTACAAAAGAATCTGCTCGCGTCGGAAGACGCATCTACCTACCCGGCAGGAAGATACAAGGAAGCTAAAAGCTCGCGGACTGTATCGCGTGGGACGCGATCCTTTGTGCGGTACTTTCACTCCTTCGACAATAGTTCGCACAAATTTTCAACCGAATCTTCAACTTTTTCAATTTGCCGCCAGCCGTTTCTGGTACATATAACTTGATAACGTGTTATAATTATGCCAGCACATCCATGACGTGAATATGCAATACGGTCGACTTTATATGAACACTCGCAAAGTCGGCGAGTAACTGTAATCTACTTATGCTAGCTCATGCATGAAGTTAATATACAAGGTTGTTGGCTTTGTACTTAGTCTGTGAACCTGTACACGTATAAAGGGATTAATTTCAAAGTCTACGCGCATTACAAACGTTTATGTCGCATATTTCGCATGGCTGCGTAATGAATGTTTTTTTAAATAAATATCATTATATTGTATATCTAAACATATTAAACGCAATAACGTTACGGTAAGGTTTCTTTTGCGTTATACAAGTTTACGTTATTATTTTTTCATAAAACTTTATGAAATATATAGAAATAATCATTGATCAATTCGGATGAATCTGAATTGCCACTATAACGTTACGATATAAATATTGTATGTGTGTGTATAAAAAATACTGAAAGCTTTCTCGCAGACATTAATTTCCAGATATACACACATTGCGTACGCGGATTTATACTTTTTTTTTTTATTATATTTTGCATGTAAAAGTTCTGTGTGCTGACCTTTGGGCAAACGAAGAAGACGTTTTATATACTTAAGTCTTTCCTCCGCTTACAATATTAAAATGCTACGATAGCAGTTACAACGTAAAAGACTAGTGCACATCCTTATATGGTCGAAGAAGAAAAATATACTTCGCTAATATACTTCGCTTGGCACCAGAAAGACTAAAGATGCGTTGGGTTATACATCGAACTTTCCTTCTCCTCATATACGACGTTATTCTTTCGTGATAATTTTATTCAAAGAAATCGTTATGTATTTCCTTCTTGTGTGTGTGCAAATGTAAAGCTTTTATTATTTATAAAATTATTCAAAGCATGTGAGAGAAAACAGATTTATTAATAATTGCAAAACAATCATTTTTAGATTAAAAAATTTATTCATAATATCGTTCGTTCTATTAAAATATTAATACAAATTCGTATTAATTAAAAAATGACTGTTCTTAATTACTTTACGTGTAAGTAAGTATATGTGTTTGTATGCATTTAACTCGGCAATGCGAAATAAAAATTGGATACAGTCAGACAATCTACATATTTTTTCTCTCGCAGTCTTTTTCGCTTCACTTTCTCCCTGCCGAGTTTACCGAGTTTACCCCGTTTCCGGATTTCCCTCTGTATAAAACACTTCTATCGCGGCTTTGTCACTCGTTGGGCCTCGCAGCGTTAATTTGTCGTTACCTCACAGTCAGGCGTTTGTCAGTGACAGCCGGACACAGGGGTGGCATTGTCGAGGTCGCGTGGCCGAGGGGTTGCGCCGCGAGGGTGGCCGGTGGCGAGGAAGGCTAGCGTGTACCGTCTTTCTTGCTGGCGGGGATAGAGAATGTCGATGAGTTTGCGAGGCCGATCGCGCTGCGGATGAGATCGCACGTGCGACGCACGGTAAGGGGCGGTTTTGAGCTGTCGCGGTGGTCAGTGTACCGGAACCTAAGGGAAGGAAAAGGAAAGAGTCAGTGGATGGTGCCGTCGACGGTGGTACAGGCGACGACGATGGCGATCGCAAGTAGTGGTAGTCGAGCAGGTAGTAATAGTGATAATGGTGGTGATGGTAGTAGTGGCGATGGTGGGTGATGGTAGTGGTGGTAGCGATGGTGGCGGGTATACGCCTTGCGCCGTTCCCGCGCTGAATTATTGAGACACCACCAGATCGATGTCACAAAAGGAAAACGGCTGTGCGGCTTGAAATGACGGGCTTTCGCGTCGCTCATACATTATGCACGCGGCCGCTTCTGCCCGATGGCCTGCGCACGTATATTCGTGCGCTAACGTACAAAAAAAAAACCTACTCTCCCCCGACAAGTTTGCCACCGTGTCGAGAGCCGTGTCTCTTCTGAGTTTCTCGTGCGATTATGTCGCGTTATTGCCTGTAAAGTGAAAAAAAAAAAGACGCGCGTCGTACTGAGGTCAGGACCTCCGTTGGAAGGTCTCTGCCTTCATTTCGTTCAATGCGCATTCCCAAGTGTAAAGCGAGACGACGCGACTGTGTATGAATGAGCTATTTCGTAATACCATGGTTATATTTCGCTGTTATTGTGCCTTATCGCGTATCACGCAGTGATCCGAAGTTTATTGGAGTTAACGAAGAACATTTTTGGAATCGTTAGTTGTTAGTAGAAATAATTCAATTAACTATCGTTCTCTGAGAATTTTTTATCATCTTAAAATAGACATCGAGATAAATTCTAATAATAAAATAACACCTTTATGTGAAATTAATATCCTTTTCGATAAAAGGATTCCATTTCATATCAAGTTTTAATCGAGAGAGTATAATGTAAGAATACCTATAATGTGGATTTCATAAAGTCAAATTTAGTGCCATATGAAATTTTTATTTAGCATTGTATAGAATATCAAAGTATTTAAAAAAAAAATGTCATATATTGAAGGTATGTAAATTTTAATTGATAAAGGGGGTAGTCAAAAATGTCTCAACACGCCATAAGGAATACAAAGCGAGTATTTATGATACATACATAACACAACCGCGAATGAAAGCATGATCAACTTACGTTACGGCTAGGGAGAGAAATTTGGGAATTATCGATTTTTCATCTAACTCGTTGAACTGTGAGACATAATAAACCATATACGCCAGTGCGCACCGTTAGCAGGGGTAACATGTTGCGCAATTTGTATACATGTGCCGATCGATTGGCCTCGTTTGTCACTCCGATAAAAACAACAGAAGAATCTAGTTAGAGTAAATATCGCGATGCAAATTTTCGTGTATTAGTGTATTTTTCTGAAATTTTCTGAACTGATGAGCAATTATGCAGTTAATCCTTCAAGTTCAGGGCATTAACTTCTGATCATCAATCATTATTGACAGTTGTTCAATAATTGTGCATCTCTTTATGTACGGTTATTAATAATTAGTCAACAGGATGCAATTATTAGCTTCAATTTTATTTCACGCAATGCCGAATATTATAGTCGTCAAGATGACTATAAATATTGAAAAGAAATGCTAGATTATAAAATTGTCCAAGTCTAAAGCTTTCCATAGGATGACACTGACGTCACCGAATCGATAGCACCGATTACTCTTCGTAAACTCCGGAGCACGGTAAACAAAGCCTACGCCTTCCAATTTAACGCACACTACTTTTATCTACAATTTTCTTAACCGCGTCGTAGAATGTGGACAAAGCAATATCGTGTAACATTGGTTTATCTATCCGATCGATGTCCGCCTGAAAAGAAGAAAAATGAAAAAACAAACATTAACCGCGCATCCGACTGTTCGGACGTTATTTCACGAAATGGATAAACAGCTTTATATTTATATTTATATATACAATATATATATACCTTACATTCGCACGAACCTATTTTGCGCAGGGAATTCATTAAACATAAAAATGAACGTGTAAATATTAGATTATCGAATCCGTCGATTCAATATACTATAAAAATTAAAAAATAACAGAAGAACACAACGCAATATATGAAATGATATTTAATATTGAACGTTACTTCGCGATAGACAATTTCGAAAATGTGGAAGAAGCAATAACTCATTCGCTATCGCAAATGTCGTTTTTAACGTATCTCTCTCCTCGAAGTTTCGGTTTGTCGTCTCGCTGCCAAGAGCTTCCCAATGTTAAAAATTGAGAGAGTAACGAGGAACGAAAGTGGGATAATACAAAGGTGGAAGTAGTAGCGTACGTCACCAAGTTCTGGGAGGGAGAACGAAGGCAGGGCGGAAAGGGTCGAAGCGAAACGAAACGGTTTCTTTGTCCTCCCCTCGCAGCAGTTACATAATTCCATTATTTATAGCCAATATCCAGTAGAGATAGGGGGATGAAACGAGAAGAACGAAGCTGCGGCTTAGCCTAATTAATTTACGAAGTATTCGCGCGTTCGATCGTTTCGGATAGATAGAATAGAAGGAGATAGAATTTCTGAAAGTCTCTTGTGTCGCGTCGGCGTGACCTCGCGATCGTTGCAAAACACGTGTAAAATATTTTACGTTACTAGAAAAATTGATGCGAAATACTACTGGCCGACCTGAATATATGCGCCTCGTGAAAGCAAATGTAAGAAAGATGGATGTCGGAGATTGAACATCGATATGAGTCGAGGTCATTGTACCTCACACAACCAGCTTTTAATACACCTGGCTTGTCCTCCCTTCTACCTCCCTTCGTCCTTTCGGACTACCCCTCGTTGCAATTGTGCTGTATCTAGTAATTTCCCCCCCCCCTTCTCCCTATTGAAACGCCACGCTGTGACTTCTACTACGCGCGTTTCTTTCCGTACAACAAAATCAATCGCTATACGGTAATCGTGGGGAATTCTCGATAAACTTCTGAACTTTTTAGTTCTTCGATAAATATGTTTATCATTACTTTTACGAAATGTATTGATCAAGATTGTTTTCTAATAATAAAATAAATAATTATAATACGAAATTGGACCGATGAAAATAAATCTGATCAAGTAATAGAATCTTATATTTGGTCAAAACGGATCTTAGTACTTAAAGATTTCAGTGTAAATTTATAATATATACATATCCAATCCTGCAAACTGTATTGAAATCTTTATCAGTTTTTAAATGCATGAACAAAACTAGTAATATCACATATTAAATCGACACATAATTTAATAATATTGATGCTTGTAAGCATCTTACAAGAATATTAATAATTTGATGTTAATTAAAATTTAAAAGATTGCTAATAATTTCATTGCGAAAAATGTTACCTCAGCTGAGATTCAAACTCGGATCTCTAAATAAAAATAATATATTTAATTGTATATATATATATATATATATATGCAATGTGAATGTTTATTATGCACACAATAAATATTGTGTATAAATACATCTTAGTTTATTAACATCTTAGTTTATCTTACTTATCATGAACTGCAACATAAAATACTGAATATTTGTTATAAATAATTCCATTTTCTCACTTTACTTGTACAATAGACCTACATTGCTTAAATTTCTAATTCAACGTTGAAGTTACTAACGGTTGCTATAATCATAGCTGTCTTTACTTAAGAACGGATAATTTTATAGAAATTTTATAAAAATTGCAGCAAAAGTAAATGAGTCTTGAGTATCAAACTGTATGTACACCTCCTTCTATTTCCTCGGGAAACAACACAGATGGCACGGTTCTTTTTAGCTATCAAAATAACTAGCTGATTGCGTGCGCCCGCTCGAATGTAAGAGCATAGCACAACGAAGGGGGTAAAACGTACTGATGCCATCAGTTACCCTACTGAAACTCGGTCGCTTTTTCATTTCTTACGCAAGACCGATCAATCACAGACCAACCCACTTTTGTGTATGATCCTTTTTGATCATCGAACGTGTACAAAGGACCGAGAATATATTATATGTAAGTGCATACACACACATATATGCAATATTCAATTTTTTAAGGGTCGCAATTTCAATTGTACATGCAGAAGTTTCGAAAAGTTTATCCCTGATTATGTAAGATCGCAAAACGAGACTGAAAGTATCGTGGCAAAAAAATAATATAAAGTAGGACGAAGGAAACTTCTCGTGGGCGGATGGAAAGAATCATTAGGCAAAGAAGATGTAAAAACTGGCGAGAAAGGAAGAAACGTAATAAGACCAATACGGAGAATGTTGAAGAGTCACGGAGCGAAGGGTCTTCGTAGCAAATGCGGACTTGTGAGTTGGTAGAAAAGGGTCGCTAATCGTGGACTCTGATATCAGGAGACCGAGTAAGAGGCTCCCCCGGGTTGCTATGGAGAGGGTCCCTCAGAAGTCCACGATCGCATCTCTCTCTACCCTGGCCCGTGGCTTCTTTATAAACGCATACCGCATATGAATAATATCACCGCCCTGGATAAACGTATCGCGATAACATCGTCCGCGATCAGATTTCATCGTATTCTCGAGAGAGCACTGTTTCAACCTCCGCGGTATCAATATCACCCTTGAGGACATTAAAATCTACTTCCATCGCATTCGTATCTCAGCATTATTACCTTTTATACGATTCCGCGTGCGCGCAATAACCGTCCCGCGATCGAATCGCATCCGCGCTAAAGACGAACGACGTGTATCCGCCATTAGAAAAGTTTCGATAGCGACAGTCTGAACCACGATCGGGCACGTTACTCATTCTTTCGGATTCTTGCACCGAAAGAAACGTGAGAATCGGAGATGAAGGACCAGAATCGTAGTGTCACGTACGCGTCGAGCTTGATGGAAGACGAGTGGCCATCTCATCGGAGTTAGTTGAGGATTATCCGATAATTTATGAGAGATCGATCGACTTTGAACTGACAAGTGACATAATTGATCGCGTGCGATTATGTCACGAAATTCTGTTGAATTAATACAAGAATATAAACATGTCTACAAATTACATTATAAAGGCTGGAATCAGAGTTGAAATTTGACCAATGAGAACAAAGAAATTTTTCAAGATCAAATTTCATTTTTTTCAATCTTCAATGCGTAGTCTGATTTCCACCTAAGATGAATAAAGTTTGCTTGTCATGGCGTCACTTCTTTTTTTCGTGAATATATCCCAATCAACAAAGCTTCTCCATTGTGTGTGTGTATAAATTCGGTTAATCTAAATTTCTAAACGGTCTTATTTGATTATTAAAATGGTTCGCGTAGCTATATTCAGTATTTCTATTAAAATGGCGCGCGACATATTCAGATACATAAAGTCAATATCTCTTCAGATACAGCATCAACGCGCATCATTCGTCTTGTGGAGCTCATCACGAATTTATGAAATCAATCTTGCCGTAACAGCGAACGTAAAAACTGGTCGCAACGGTCGCGCGGATGCATGGACGCCCAAAACAGACGAATGAAACGGTGAAACTTTTTTGTTCTCTTTCTCCCTCTCGCACACGTTTCATGGCCCACGAACTTTTCGCCATTTTCGCACGAGATTGATCGCGTAATCCATAACATCCGGGCTCCCGCACTTTCCATATCGACGTTCGAGTTTCGAAGTCTTTCCCAGACCTCATCGTTCCGGGGTGAACTTCGCCGAAGTCATCAAAAAGCAACGCGGCCTGGTTCGTTGGAGTTTTCCTTACGAACTTTCACTTGCTTCCTTTCCTCGTGCGCGTCTATCTTCACCCTAAGTAAATACTTCGGCCTAGTCAGCAGCTCCGGAGCATGCTGTGCGTGTTGCAGACTCCGGCTTCAGCCCTCTGAGCAACTCATAAACGCGATTCAACCTTTTTCTACGTGCATAATAAGATTTCGAATCGAATGTAATACAATTCCGCATAAAGTTCACACAGTATATCTTATATTTAAAGTATACTTAATTAAAACTCAAGACAATAAGTTCCACAGATTCAGAATCATATTAGAATTGCAGATTTAATTAATTTCTACTGTAAAAGCGAGAGCAGAAGTAAAATATACTTTTTAACGCTATCAGCCTGTTCGGTGTGTTTAAAATAAGTTACAAGATTCATTTAGTACAAAATAATGTAGTACAAAAAGTCTGTCTATACATTAATTGATTAAAATAGGATTTACGATGCGAACAGCAATTTGTATAAAATAGGTATATCTCTCGTTTTATCCAAACTCAAACTACTTCTAGAATAACTTTCACACCGATTGCACAAATGCTAAACCACTTGCCGCCTAGCTACGTTCCGGAACGCTGCTATTATACTGGTAATAATGAAAATTCGTATCCCGATTGGCGCGTAGCGTATCGCAGCAATATACTGCCAATAAAAACGAAACGCAGCCTCTGAACGGATCGCACATTAAACGACCAACCGATGGCGACCCGTCTATCGTCGTTCGCTTACCTACTACGACGAATAACGCGAAAGAGACGGATCTTTCGCACGATATACCTCGCCATGATAGTACTTCGTTAAAGCCAAATTCGTAGCCAACGACCATTCGTCCTCGCGCCTCATCCTCGATGCAGAAACGATCGAGCCGCTATCCAAATCCACCATTATCGGAACTCTTGCCGCCTCGGTAGGTACCTACTCGTGAAATCGTTGATAGTGGAAGAGAAAGGCAGATAAAAAGAGAAGAAAAGGAGAGGCATATGCGAACGAAGCAGAGGAAGGGTAGACAGAGAGAGAGAGAGAGAGAGAGAGAGAGGGAAAAGGGGAGAAGATCGGTCGAGAAAGGACAAATATAGAACCGGCCGTAACGTCGGAAGAGCCGGCAGCAATTTCCGGTGGCTTTTGTGCGCCCTTTAAAAACGCGAACTGCGGATGATGCCTGTAGGAAAGGGGGGGGGGGTACGGCGAGAGAGAGAGAGAGAGAGAGAGAGCTCGGCTGAGAGTTTCGCGAATGTACGTACGAGTGGTCCTTCTGGACCAACAAATCCCCGGGGCGGAAGGAGAGGGCGAAGTCGAGAGGTTAACTGCGGGTCCCTTCGCGTTCCTCCTCTCCATTCACGTGTTTTATTTTGCCTCCTTTCAAGCGATGTTCGTTCGGACTCGAAATGCATCTCCTTATGCTTAAGCGCTCGGGCAAAGATAAATTTTCGCATGAATAGTGGGATTAAGCCGGATCTCATACGTCGCTCACGTTTCATCTAGCTCCATCAACCGTTGATTTCCTCCCTCGCGAGAGATAACGTCCGACGATGACCTAATTTCATCGTCAAATCGCGTGAACACTGCGTAATATCAAAAATTCTGCGGTATACGAGGAGTCTTTTGCTTCTTTTTAGAATACAATTTGCTTATTTTTTCTCTCTCTCTTTCATTTTATGAAAAAAGATGACTTTCAACGTCGAATCTATTCTGTGCCAATAGATATGTCCTATCTCATCTTGTGAAACAGACCTAAGCCTCGAAGAACGTTTCCTTATTACGGCTCCGACCTAGAACAGATCCCCGCCTACTTTCCATCGCCTCCCCAAGGATGCGTAGTGTATAAGTGTATATGCGGTTACGTACACGCATATACATGTCTTTCTCAGGGTTAGAATCCCGGTTCTTAGTACCTTCTGAAGCCCCGGCTTCTTTCCTCTCGTGTCCTGGTTTTCTCTTTTCTTTTCTTTTTTTTTTTTTTTCTTTGAGGACCGCAAGCACGGGGATCCTGGAAACGCGCATTTGATTGGCCGAATGTTATGTGGTTCCGTCGATATGGGACGGTTGAAAAGGACACGGCGAGAGAAGACTACGATATCACGAGAGACGGGGGGAAGAAGAAGGGCTTACGAGAAAACGCGTAAGGTGGAAAAGAGATAAAGGGATAGAGAGGAGAATAGAAGGAGAGAGAGAGATATAATATATCGGCTGCTCTCCGAGGGTGCGTGGGCTTCCTCGCAAAGGGTGCGTAGCGTTCAGAGAGGGGGGCGCACGTAGGGGATAAGAGGGAGACTTACAAAGGGTGAGAGGAGTACGGAGTGTGGCGGAAAAGGAGGCGGGGGCAGGCGAGGACAGAAGAGGTGGAGGAGGAGGAGGAGGAAGGGGATAGTGGTCGAGAGGGTGGGTAGTGGGGGATGAAAGGGAGAAAACTAGAGGGTGCGTGTAGGCCTGGAGAATCAGTCGCGGGCGAGCTGCGTTCGGGGTTTTATCTATAGCTCTGTCCCCTCTATTCCCTTTGCTCTCATTGTCGCGCCTGCTCGCTCGCTCGCTCCGCTTGTGCCCTCTTTGTACGCACACGTGTGGCACACGCCGAACCCCGCGTACCTATACCCCTCCCGGCGAGACTGTATTCGCGATATATTCGGTGTGGTCGCTTTCGGTGCGCGGAGAATAAAACGGACAAACGAAATAAGAAGACTCGAGTAGCCTCGCTAAAACTTATTTAGTGTCGAACTCCTAAACACTTGTATTGTAAATCCGCCGACGGTATCAATCCGGATATTCTTCAAGTGGCGCGAGATACGCGCACTATCGACGCGATCTCGCGTAAACTCCCCGTTTCGTGCTGTGATAATTCGTGACGCGTGTCGATCACGATCGACGATTGCGCGAGCTCGATTGTGTGCTCGCGAAGAGCAGAAGTTCGGAAAGTTCGCGGGTCTCCACACCCGCCATCAGTACCACGATCACCCGCGCTTTATTGTTCACCAATGGTTCATATTCTGGAAGTGGTATCGTCGCGTCGGAACGACCTGCAGATGGTGAGTGCGCTTGCGCGAATAGTTTTAAATCTCCCCAACTACACTCTCCTTTTCCCTCGTTCTCCCCGCCGCCGGGGGAGAGGACCTCTTGCACGTGTCGTTTGGTTGAAGATGTGTGTACATACACATTAAACATTCGTCGCGTCGCTCGCTCTCGACATCCTCCTATACGACGGATCGATCGATCGGCGGATCGCGAGACAGGATTAGGCTCCGTGGATGTCGGATTTCTTCCTCGGGGCCCCGCAACGGGTCGTGTGCGTCTCGCCCGAACACGCTCGTGATGCATGCATCAAGATTCAAGTCACGTAGTCGCTTTCGACGTACGATTCGCGTACGCGGAAATGTACGGCGAGATCGTAAAAGCGAGGAGAGAAGAACGCGACGACGACGACGTCGGAAGATGTCGTCTTGACGGGCACGCGTGTAAATGCATATGATACCCCACGACTTTACGACCGGCTGCCGATTTCGTCGGCATTTCTCCTCCTTCCTGTCGATGCGGTATCGCACGGTCCTTTCACGCGCTCAAGTCGTAAAAGATCCTCGCTCGCGTGTGTTTACGCGCGAGACTATTTTTGGCGGCCTGGTGCGCGCGCGGCAAACTCGGATGTAACGCATACCTATATCCATATGTCGTGCAGCTTCTGCATGCGTAACGTTTACAATAATGCCCCCGTCATGTCGGTCTTCCTGCTGCTTCTCTTCCCCTTGCCCTACGCATAATGTTAGCAGCAGCATGTACTGCACGCGAGCACGACATACGCGTGAATCGCGAACACGCGAGCAGCTGTTTCGATGCCGCGGGCGTGTCTGTATTCAGTTACTCAGTGGTTTGGGAAAAGGGGAGATACAGAGGCAATATTTTGCGTTCGTCTGATTAAAGCTCATGTGATATACAAAAAAATGTAAGACAATGAGATGCATAAGCAGTAAGCGAATTTGTCAATTATAGCAGAATACTTAAAATAATATAAGCAGTAGCAAATTTTTATTTGCTCCCTTATTGCAGTTAAACAATTATAAACAAAATTTAAATCGATAATAATAAATAAAATTAGAGATGGAATTTTATTTTTGGTTTAATTATATTGAAGCAGATCTTGTTGAAGCTTAATAATGTTGATATGTAAATTTGTTTAAATATATATTTTAGTTCTATAAATATTAAACTGCGCGCTGACTCGGCTTGTTGAACTTGAAGCACAATCAAACTGAAAATAACTTGCTGTTAAAACTTTTTATAATACCATAGTCTTAGATCCGTTTTTTTATTTTTTTTTTTTACTTGACTTGTGATTTAAATTTAACTTCATTTAACTTAATAATGCAAAAATAGTATTTTTTTATGGTTAATTAACTGATAATAATAACTGGTAATTTTGCTAAAGTGGTAACTTTAAAAGTTACGTTTTAGTAACCTTACTGAGAAGAATGACTGGTTAGATTATTTATGTAGAATTCTGATTAAAAGTAAAGTCAGAATTTTCTTGTCAAATCTACTACTCGATCTACTAGAATTCTAATTGAGATAACCGAAATTCTGATTGATATAATCAAAATCTTCTGATTTATCATTTCCAATTAGATATTTTCCTCAATACATAGATAGAAAAATATAATTATTATTTTATATTGATAATTTTAAAACTTACAAATTCTCTAATTTGTTCAGCAAGAATCAAAGAAATATTAATTAAGATTAAAAGAATATCAAATTAAACAAGTTTATTAAAATTCAGATTCACAGTAAAACAATTAAATACATTATTTAAAAAATTATTCATTATAAAATCATTAGTTTAGTAATTAACTATAGCTGGGAAAAAATATAATTTTTACATTATCGTTCGGTTAAGTCTGACCACAAATTAATCAGAAAATGAAAAATCGTGTCTTATATAATCGTGCGAATTTTTTCTTACTGTAGAACCCGTAGGTCATTTTAAATATTATGTCACAACCGTTTTCGAAGAATCTATCGATTCTCCGTGCTTCTCAGGAACGAATTAACTAAAGCGCGTTCATTAAATAGAGTGATACTTGCCGATGCACGAGGTATTATATTTTTCACACGCAATTATTAAAAAGGAGAAATATGGGAAAATATAAGATTAATTTTTGCATACAATGCGATCATAGTTAATCTACTATTCGTGATTTGTAAATATGTTAAACTCGATAAAGAAAAACATCCACGGACATTTTCGTCGATCTGTCTCGCTCTGTCAATCATAGGATGGATCTTCATCTCTCGCACGCGTCATCCATATTTAATGTTTATCAACGCGAAAATATTTGATGATTGTATTGGAAATTCTATTTTGCGAGGACATATGACGAGTTCTCACGAGACGCTCACGGACTGGGTGTTGATGCAGAGACGTGCATCAATTAATGCGGCGGCACACGTGAATGTGCTGGTGCATAACGTCGTTGGTAATGTGGCCCGCCACATGGCGGCGCGGCGCTTTGCATGGCACATCAATCCTAAATCCGGATGTTGGCCCGTCGCCAATAATAAACCGGATCGTACGCACCAATAGACGACGAACGGACGTTTGGACCAGCATCTGAATACGAATCCACGTCATCCATGTCGATTCGTATACGAAAATTCGTAATAACGAAACTCAAATAGGGGGAAAGTTTCTCATTGAATTGGTCGGTTTAATCGTCGCTACCTTTCTATTTGAAACGTCCTTTATCCTAAACGTAAAAACGACAGCGTTTTGCATTTCGACAAAGTTCATCGATCACGACAAAATTAGGATTTCGTTGAGATTCTACATAGACCGATTGTAATTTGAAACGGCGACTGGGGCGACGTTGAAATTCGATAGATTCCGACGATCACGTGCATTGTTACGCTTTTCGCGAACTTCGTGATTCCCCTTTGACCATCTTCTCCGACTTGAAATCGTCGAAAATCTTGGCGTTTTCTTGGATCGCGTCTTTTAAGCTATAACTATTCCCTCGACGATCTGCATGATGTTGGTTTCTTATGCGCGACGCGAACATTTCGCCGGAGCAGATCATGTAGAAGCAATGAAGTTTCGACGTTGTTACGACTGTAACCCGCCAAATGGGCGGCGATCGAAGCTCGGAATGGCGGTACGTGACAACGGAACCACGTCAAAGAGCGTTGTAAACCGTTGGGGCAATCGCATCCCGCCTCGCGATTTTCCAAGCGTTTGTCCAGCCAACTGCCACATCCAACATCCCGGCGCTCGCTACCGCAGAGCCGTGAAATAGAGAGGCGTATAACGTTTGACATTTAATGCGCGCCGAAGCATTGGCTTAGATTACAATCGGTGAACGACGAGTGCCCCGGAGGGAGGGCGCGAAAGCTCACTCGACTCGAATGCTCTTTCGGCGGGGGTGGTATAGTCGACGCTCAAATATTTGTAGAGCGTTAGGGAAAAAACTGATGGAGCCGAATAAAAAAAAAAAGAAAAAAAAAAGAGAGAAATTGAATAGGTGGGAAAGCGAATGCTTTATACCTCGTACAGGTACGATCGTGTAATCGTGTAAAAAAAATTCACCGGCCGTATGTCAGAGTATGGTTACAAAACTGGGAAAAAGCGCAACGTAATTCCCATTTCGAGAGAATGCGTTACTTTGCCGCAGTATCGTAACCCGACAACACAGTAAAGAGATACAGGGATAGTGATATCGCGCGGCAATCGTTCGATTTCTACTTGCGTCTGAATTTTAGCGCGATGTCCCGGAAAAACACGGCCGACACGACCGCCATGGAATTGGTTTTCTAAACTTACATTTTTATTTAACGTACATTGCACGGGGACGTGATCATCGATGTTCAAAGTGCCATGTCCAAAATGGAAACGTTACGTATTCTCGTTAAAGACAAAATTTGTCCTACAATGTGTTCCTTTAGTGAGACAATTCGCGAATAAAGACCTCGTGCACAGCAATATTTTACGTACAAAATTGTAAATAGAAAGTTATTTGTGAATAGAAAACCTTTCATTGTTTCTTTATCCTCCGTCAGCAATATGAAATCTTCAAAGGTACTATCGATATTTTGAGATTGTGAATTTAACTGATATAAATTTAAATTAACAATAAAATACAATCCGACTTTTATGATGATAAAAACTCGTTAAAGCTTTGACAAGTATAAAAGATTTTTTTTTTTTAGATTTTTATATGATCCAGAACAAAAAATAACAAATTTCTCTTTTTTACTTTAATAATACCCACTGATTCTTTTTATCTAATATCATTCCTAGGAAATTAATCGTTATATTTATAAACTATCTACAGAAGTGTAAAAATATGGAAATTCAACTTTTTATAACTTTTAGTTTATTATTTATCAAAAAAAATAATATTTTGAGTTCCCCACCAAAATTATCATTTTTACATTACATAAATTTTATTATATTATTTTTATGGTATAGTTTTATACATTAAGTTATTTTGTTCGGAATTTCGTGATATAGCTAAGCTTAATGAACTGCTCAATTGACTATTTCGATTCCTATTGCGTGTAGTCAGTTCATATTCGCATTAGTTTGAGCGCGTACAGTCCGCATGGCGACCATTGTTATATGGCATGACGTTCAATCATACGACACTTTGCTCCCGACAATAAAATTCAAATCCTATTTATAATCACGAACAGACGAAACGGCAGATGCCAATCGTGCCGATGAGCCGGGGGTACAGGTGCGCATTTATTTATCCTGAATTGCACTGGATCGCAACCTGGGCTTCAATGCGAGTTAACACTCGGCCGGAGACGCATTGTTTGATCGCGTCAAAAAGTGACGCCGATAACGCGCTAAGCGCGCGAATCTGCCGACAAATTCGCACGGAAATTGGACGAAATACGGTATGAACAGCACAATAGAATAGCTCTCTCGTGATCGGTCAGCTCTCCCGCGAATTCTAGACGAAAACGCGCGCCAAAAAAGTGCATTCGAAGAGTCAGTTATCTGTCTACAAACAAAACGTCAAATGTCAATCATCGGTGGGATTAATTACGGGTTGCAATTAATTTGCCAATTAGATCATGGTTGGGATCTCCATTTAGATGTAATCTGCTGGCTGACAGCTCATCCTCTTTCAATGTTCCCCCTGCTTTGGTATCTGCAACATCCGACGCGAGCACACAGAGAGGCCTGGCATTTGCTCCGAAGCAGTCGACAAATTAGCCGTATTAACGGGCACGACCGCGAACGCAGATTTCGCGCAGTTAGCATGCAGTTCCCCACATTGATATCCACGCGAAGGATTATTCAAGTTAACTCGAGCCAGACGCTCGCGAGCGCGCATCCGTCGTAATTAGAATAACTGAATTATGTAACGAAAATGTCGAGAGCTCGTAGCCGAATCGCGTCTTTGGCGTGCTTTGACAATTTTCGTATTCGGTTCACGAAATCATCCGCAATAATATGTAAAAGGACCAATTGCGAGTTAAGAGAGCTATTATGAACTTCTTTCAGATCATTCAGAATTAAAATAAAGTTTATCAAATATTCAATAATTAACGACTTGCATTAAATGTCTATTCTATAACTCTTAATGACAGTGTTCATATTGTTACATTGTCATTGCACAGTTTTTTTTTACCATGTGTAAAATGTGCTAATAAAAACATGCGTAACAACGATGTATAAAAACAACATCGACATCTTAAGAGTTACAAGAGTTTTAAACTATAAAATATAGTTTATTGCTGTCCTCGCATTCGACTATGTATGGTTAGCCAGTTTCTTAAGGCTTACTTAGTAAGGCTTTAAGTTTTATATCTTACAATTTCATTATAGACGCCGCTTTAGAGAGGTATATTCGAGAGAACATGAATGACAAATATGAATAATTTTCATCAAAGAGATCTTGAATATCTGTAGCCTGTTATGGGATCACAATCGATATTAACTTGCCGATGGGTAATCAAGTAATGAATACATCGTTGCCAAAGACCGTACGTATATAAATCATGCCAGGGAGGATGCCAGAGGCTACAGGGCGGGCCCTTATCTCCAATCAGTACATTGATTGCACGCAGGCAGGTCAAATACCGGCAGCGCCACTCGGCCCTAGCACGATAGCTTATTCAATTTCCGAAACGGCATTCACCATTCAATTCGGCGGTTATCAGCCTGCGCCCATCCCCTATCTCGATTTTGCGTGACTTTCTAGAAAGCTGCGTGAATTCGTCCCCTTCAAAAAAAGCTCGGATTTATCAATGGATATAAATTGAGATAATCAAGATTCCGGTGCGTCGGCATGTGATCGCTCTATTTTTATGAATGTGCCATGCAGGCCTTTAACCCTTACTAGTCTAACGTTTTTTCGGCACCTTTAATGGTCTAACGTGGGTCATTCGTGTCTCGGCGTTTTTTAGACATGTTAAAGTGCTTTAAAAAATCTGCAAAAATTCATGGACCTTCATTAATTCTTCAATTTCAAGAAAAAACAATTTGTATGTCGAAAATAATTATTTTTGTATATAGTTTTGTATTAAAAATGGAGGTACCGCGTGTAAAATCACTCGATCACTTAAAAAATCATAACTTACAAATTCAACATTAAAAAGAGGGAATAAAAGATAAGAAGTCAAAAATAAGACTAAAAATACGTATAAAATGATTGTTTAATACTACAAATGATCATAAAATACATGGAATACAGCTAGAAGGGCACTGGCGCGTCGGCACTCGGTAGATGGCTTCTCGGCAATCCAAAGTTTTACGAACCACTCGCAGCGCCGCCCGCGCCCGTTTTCAAAAGTTGCACAGCACTTTCAAATTTCGCCCGGGACTTGAACGACCCACGTTAGACCATTAAGGGTTAAATTTCAATCGCGAGAAAGGGTAAGATAGTTTTCGAAAAATTAAAATAATTACTCGTAAGTTTTAGTTTTAAGCAATATTCTGAGAATCAATAGTTTCTTGCTGAGGTACAAGTTCACCAATACTATCTCACTAATACTATACCGTTCGCGCGACTGAAGATGACCATTTATACTGAGAAAACGAGTTAGAAATGGATAAACTAGAAGATTCTGATTATATCAATTAGAATTCCTCAACTAGAATTCTCGTAATAGATAGAATCAGTAAATTTTGATTCGTTCATTTCCAACCAGAATTCCAATTAATCTGATAAAACATTTCCTCAGTGTAACCTATAAGTGTAGCTATATGTTTAAACCTTTACACATCTTAAAAGATTATTGTTTAAAATAAAAATTTAAAAATAGCATGTTTGACTTAATTTTCCAAGGACTTTTTTCTTGCTACAATATCTCGAGTCGCAAAACATTTGTAAATGTGTGAAAAACACCCTGTGTATCCTGTTGTGCATTAACTATCCTTATGATAACGTAACATTATCGAAGGAAAATATTCTCCACTACGAGCGAGAGATATCTCCGACGCTAATTTGATAAGACGAAGTTCTACCGCGAGTACAAGCATTATCATTCGGCGCATTTGCCGTGCGCGTGGCTATCATTCAGTATCTACCGGGCGGTAGCGAGGCTGCGCACTTTCCCGCAGTGTACATAGATAATCGAGCTTAATTAATTGCTCGTGACGCGCGCTCGGGGCTCAGCAAACACATTTACTTATTACCATCCATCTTGAGCGGTGCCTCTCAAGGGGATCGATTTTCCAAGTGCACGCGGCTGATGACACAAATTGCCAAAGGGTCGACGCTCGATCGTAACGCGATCGTTAAATAGAGGCGCGGCTTTTTTCTCCATGATCTCTCTAGGACGAGCGTCCCGTTAAAAAAAAAAAAAAAAAAAAAAAAAACAGCTTCCTCTAGTAGCGTTCCAAAAAGAACGAGAGTTAATCGCGAACCCTAAACGACTTTTATGCATGAGGCAGCCTGGAACTATCTGTCTTCGTTCGTCCGTTTTGCATATAATGCGTGCGACACGTGTGATGTTCCTCCACGTGTGTTAACTTTAATCTAAAATTCCTTTGCGAGGATAACGCGCGTCGACGTATTCAACAAGCGTCGCCTCCAATTAGTAGGCAGAAAATATCAGCTTTCAATTTTAATAAAGTTTCTCTCCCGCAACATTCATCTCGCGTTTACACTTCACACTCTCATAAATCGTAAATGTAGAGATATATCGTTCTAACGATAAAATAATACGGACTTTTTCCAACGAGACATTGGAGTATTTCGAAAATGTGACAGTATCTCGCTGCGTTACTCTGCGTGTGGCACGCTGCCAAAGTGCCAATGGACATCACCTTTCTGCTCCAATCGAGCGACTAGAAGCACCAGGCACAACAACGAGATTACGCGGTAGTTAATAGTCGGCTGCCTTAATCGGCACATCTTGTCGTCGAAGCACGGTCCACCCGAGCGGAAGTCTCGCTCGTCCGATCGTTATTGACTGGTACAGATCCCTTGGGTCGTAAGTGACATTTACACGATGCATTCAACGTTAAACTCGTCCGGAGAGACAAGGCGGGAGACGGAGCGTCGTATCTCAGTTCCGGTATCTATACGGACACCGGGTTCCCCTGACAACGAGGCAACAACAAACGCCTAATGGCCAGTTCTCGACTCAAAGTTTAATTTCCTGACCAGCGGACAGTACTTAAAGTGACCTTCTCCCTCCTCTCTCTCTCTCTCTCTCTCTCTCTCTCTCTCTCTCTCTCTCTCTCACTCTCTCTCTCTCTCTCTCTCTTTCTCACCCTTTCTCTTTCTCGCTCTCACCAGCTCGATCTTCCTCTCCCTCTTTCCGTTTCCCCTTTGCTGTCTTGCTTGTCGTCACCGCGCTTTCTCTCCTTCCGTCGTCCCTCGCGCACACTGGTCTCGGGAATCGCGACCGGACGTACAGCCGCCGCTATGAAATATTAAAGAGTTAATGGCGACCCTCTTCACGGAATCGCGAGTAATTACCGCCTGACAGTCGCGTATCGCCGGATTAATCGATGGCGCGGAGTTTGATCCCTCGAGACGTCGTTAATTGCTCGTACATTTCGAGAAAACGTGCAATCTCTCTCGCGTTTTCCGTCCCTTCCAATCTCACATTTTCTATCCCTTATATGAACACAATGTAATGCGATACCGTTAAAAAATTTCCTCCACGAGAGACAACGATACGTGTGCAGACCGCGATAGTATGGTTGCATTATATCGATCTCGGAGAAGAGAGCTCCATGAACCCGGAACACCCATGTTCGCTTGTTTGACGTACATATACATCGTATAATGCCTATGATCGTGGCACTGACCCCGACCGTAACGTTGCTTCTCTTTGTGCCTGATATGCATACGTGCAGAAAAAGTTTCGGGGTTGCCGAGCACGTTCCCGCCTCACACATATCGCGCATCTTTCCCCCCCGTAATTCTTACAGAAGCATATATAATAAAAGAAAAATAAAAGAAACTGCCAGCACAGAAAACAGATGGTCGCAATACCAATTGTCTGCCTTAAAAACCAGATTTTCCAGTCTAGTATCCTATTACCTTTGTCATTTTTTTAGTCATGCGTTCCAATCGAATAACATTGTAACAACATTTACAATGTAATAGTATGTTAAGAGGAATGAAATTTTGTAATTATTGAAACTTGATCAAAATAATTGATACAAATAGCGATGCAATATTACTCTTTAAATAATATTAAGTGAATATAGACCGAGAAATATTCAATACGAATGAGGTCATAATATTCGGTCAAGGCGAGTCTTACTGTCTAATAATATTTTTGTATGAATTTTTATAATTTCCAGTTCAAGCAAATTGCGCGACGAATTTAATTTTTAATTTTGAAATGTAACTCTAATTATTTAAAAGCTTTTAATTAGTTAAAAAATTTTAAATATTGTTTAAAGACAATTAAATTAATTTAGTCAAATGAACAATTCTTTCTTAGTATACCTTTGTACGTACTATTTCTTTCCTGTTGCTATATATAAGGATATACGCATTCGCACATTATACGGAAAACACAAATATTTGAAAGATAAAATCGTGTCACTGGTAAACCGTAAGGTCTGGCAACTTTTTTGCGTCTACGGTAGTCCAATGATCCTCGGAGGAAAATTGGTCAGAGAGAAAGGATCTGCAAGGCCAGCAGTAGGATAATACTACTATTGGAAGCGGCATTCGCGCCAACGGAGACACGGAAGTGGTGAAGAGAAGGGGATGGGGAAAGGGTGTATTGTGCAAAGAGTTCAAGACCGAGAGAAGTCGATAGGAGAGACGAAAGCGTGTACGAGACGGACAGAGACGGAACGAGAAGCGGGGGGGGAGGAGAGGTGGAAACTGGGATCGAAGTACGGTTTTGTGTCCCCCACGTCATGAATCATGCATCCTCATCCCCTAGGAGCGAACTGGAACGCGCTGCGGCGGTGCGACCCGTCCGAGAAATAAACAATGTTATTTGTTCGTTGGGATCCCGACCCATCCGCAGCGGTCCAAAGGACTTCTAGCAGGACCGCGGTGGAAGGACGAGTGGCGGGTTCCGTGCTTTCGTAACCCACAACGATGGGATGAGATACCCGGCTACTCTCCTCCTCCTCCTCCTCCTCCTCGCCCTCTTCGTCCTTTCTCGAGCGCTTCTGTCACTCCTTCTATCTCGTTCCCGTTTCTGCGCTCTACTCGCAAACCCATGCGCACTCTGACAGCCCAGAACTGTCAACGGCAGAGGAAGCTCTCGCAACCGCTGATGGTGTTTGAACGGGGCCGAAGTGACGCGAAGGACGAGCGCATACATGCCGGACAAATAACGATACTTCCGCTTTCTCGGCAAACTGGATATTCCTGTTATCCCTGCATGCCGGTTTCGTCCTTCGTCGCCATGAGCTTTCGTTCTTCTTGCTGCACTTGCCTCATCCACTCAGTAAGGATAAAAGTGGAAATAGAAAGACGAAAGTCCGTGACTTTCTGTAAATATAAGAAATATCGTAGAAATCAGAGATGCCTTATTGCGAGACACGACTAACGTTGTCGTTTTTATTTTTGTTGCAGATGAACCGTCCTATCCAAGTGAAGCCAGCGGACAGTGAAAACCGCGGAGGTGAGAACACGCAATCGATCCGATATGTCTCAATATCGAAAATTATATCGCTAATTTAATCATGATGAGGAATATCGAAATTCTTATCAAATTCTATATTATTAAATTTAATTAAGTACCGAAAATTATAACGTTCTTAAAGTAACGTTTTTCTGCATTTTTTTTTACTATTTACAATATTTTCATTTTTACACCATACAAGTAAAAAGAGACGTCGCAAGAGATTGTAATCACACATATTTTGAATATTCATGAACGACAGCAAGTAATTAAATATTTCATGAACACGCGACGGTCAGTGATGAATCAAGTTAATTTCGTGCTGAAAATATCATACTTGTCGTATTATACATAAATATAGGGAAAGCAATTTTATTTGCGCGTATACTCGGTGTCTTTAATAGCATTAGATTCCATATCAATCGTACAAGAGTACTATGTAATGAACTACAGATAATTCGCTGTAATAGTGAGTCGCGATAACACATTGGTCGTATAAAATTCATACTCGCGCCGACGGCGCGATAGACTACACGATAAAAAATGTACACCGCGGGTACCCACCCATCCAGCAGTCGTGCTGATATTCATCGGCTCGTTCTCTCTATACAGAGTTGTCGCGCGTGGCGGCTCCTCTTCGCGCTCGCGCCGTATCTTCCCCGTGCACACCTTGCGCCGAGAGCCAATTTTATTAATTACGTGGAATTTTTCAGCTAGCGATGGCCGTCATGTTGACATTCGCTTATCGCCATGGACGCCGCGGGTCATAAATTTCGCGTCACGGTAGGATAACGGGGGCACATCCGCGTATGTATATGACGAAGCTCCAGATAATCGAGAGACAAATTGTCGATCGACCATTGCTTTTAATGAGTCGTCGCTCGCGCTCGTGTCCACCTCGTGGTTTCCTCCCAATCGCGTGACCATACGCTCACCATTGCCCTGTCGGATCTTATAAATATATAACTTGGTTGATATTATTTGACAGGGAAAAAAGTACGATCTCTAATCGGCGCGGGTTACGAGCGTTGTAAATAGTATCTCGCGCAAAAATCTGATCGCTTATCCATCCTTCGTTCATCCACTCCCGCGCTCGCGCGTTCGATTCGTCCCATACGTTAATTTCTATAAAGCACCTCGGCAAACACAGCTCGTACCATTGGAGCCACGATTTAATTAAAAATATGGTATTTATCTTTGGAGGCGGGTCGTAATCGATCGATACTGTTTCATCCGTTTGGCGAGCGCCATCGTCGAAGCTCCCAGCGTCGCTTCCGATGCATGTAAATAGCAGGGAAGCTCGTCCGGGAATTCCCGAAGGCTAAGAGCCGTTGGGGCCCCCTTCGTTACCATTCGCAAAGTCCGTGCCACACCGGGGACAGCGTTCCCGACGAGCCGGCAACTACTCCGAAGTCCTTCCTGCCAACGAAGGTGGGCAGGACTCCTCCAACGCGCAAGGAGTGCGCCAAGATAAAGGAGGAGAATTCATATAAGAGAGAAAGAGAAAGAGAGAAGACGAAAGGGGAGAGAGAGAGAGATACATACAGAAATGCGAAGGAAGAGATCGAGGGAGATCGCGCAGGGCGTTAGACCGGGATATGCGGAAGAAGGCACGGGGGTACGGGGGTGGCGAAGGGGAGTAGATGAGGGGGATCGTAATTCATATGCTAATCTGGAGGAGATGCCATTGTAATCTCCGGTCGCCTGCCTCCGTGCGGCCCCACAAAGCCTCGGCTTGACGCGGATGCAGGAGTGATCCTGAGCACGGTGCTGCTCTCGCCGTTGCTTCTCTGCGGCGCACTGTATATCTATGTAGACGCTGTATCTACGTAGTCGCAGAGAGTTCAATCAGGAAGGTTACTGAACTTCGACAGCACCGTCGAGCCGCCTCCATCCTCAGCGGTAACCGCCGATGTCTGTCCTCTATCGCGTACGGTCGTACAAGATGGTTTCCACCACTTCATCTTCGCGTCTCTCACTCTCTTTGTCCACCCTTTAATCGCGTCATCCTCAACAGTCAACTCGGCACGATCTTTACGATCCTTCGTGACCATTGACGTGATCCTCATCAGGTTGCCTCGGGGCGATACAGATGTTAATGACGTCATGTAATTTGTTCGGATAACGCATGGCAAATCTTAAGTCGCGCAATTATAGAGGACCGATATTAGGCGTAATCCGCTTTAAGATGTTAAAATCGATATCAACATCCATTGGAATTAAACTATACATACATACTCGTAGTATTACGTTTCAGTAAAAGACGCGACACGTTCGATCGCGTCTGGCGCAATCTTGCAATTAGCAATATTATAAGATTACTATTCAGTAATAATAGGTATATAGTCACATCACTCTAATACGTCTCGTCAGCAGTAAATCATATCTCAATTTAATCCGTCTATAAATTCTAACTCGATCGCATAAATGGATTCTAAGAATTTCATCTTGATTTGAAAACCAATTGAAATCGAATTGACTCACTTTAAGTTGTTTTAAGTAAGTCGAATATACTATAATCGTTTCTTGTCGATTTCACGAAGTATCACGTGAGAAACATTGTACTTTAGTAAGCAAACTCGTGAAATTCGTAAAACATATATTTCTATTAAAAAGAACGAAGGAAGCGATGCTACACTTCTTCGTATTCATAAAATGATAGTTTAAGATAATCATTTCTCTCTTCTATTGAGGAAGATCTCATTGTTCCAAGGGACTTCTTCACCCTTTCTCACATTAATGACTACCCTTTATGGCTGCGTTTTGCAGTCGTCAACATGCGGTTTAATTACATCATTTTATAAATTTTCTTCCATAACGACTAGCACGCGAGAGGTGACTCCGCAAAGTAAACGTCCTATTTAGCGATACAAAAGATAAATCAGGCTTTAATTGCGAGATGACGCAATGCTAAAACGTTCGGCTGCAGAAATGACTTGTTCCACTATACCAATTCCTCTTATCGCGCGAGATACCGCGAAATGTTTGTGCGATAAATCCATCTGCGAATTGTACGGAGAACCGTACAAACAATCTAAAAGATATTTCACGCTGAATTTGACTTTATCTTAAATCCTTGCTAACGCTTAGAAATTTACCGTGTTGAGATGCGCGAACAATGACCGTTCATAAGCGCACTATCTTCCGTAATATCGGCTGCAATTTCACGACCACAACTCGTATGTACGAGCTATGTACTTATCTTTTCGAGTTCTTATCGCGGTGATATATCATCGAAGATACGTTTACTTCAGAAAGAATTTCAACGAAATCCATTCGAGTGAAGATTCCCGACGAAGCTCTTTTTCGAAACATTTTTCACGCACGTCGATGGTAAGACTCCGCACGCGCGATAATAGCAGCCGAAGCAGCCGGAATTAAGCGACGAGAACAGATTTGAGAAATGCGTATCTCGCGCGGAAGTTGGCCCGCCGACTCAGGGTCGGTCGAAGTTTCTACGACTGGATAAGGGTGGGTGCTGCTGCTGCTGTACCGGAGCTAGTTGAGCAAGTAGATAAGTTTCGATCCCTCAGCGAGCCACCTTGCTCCCACCGCCATCACTCGCCTTACCGCTACCTCTTCAACGTAGATAAACGTATCCCGGAATATCGGGTTGGGGAAAAGAGGGAGGGGGCCCACGGCCGCCTTCTCGCGTCGCTGCCAAGTTCGGCCCGACTGACATGACGTGGACTGGTCTTAAACCCATCCGAGAGAAATCCTCGCGGATTATAAGAGTCCGTTTTCGTACCTTTTCTTACTAAGAAGAACGACGGATGACGGGGTATTCGTCGTAAGACAAGCGCAAACTTACTCGCTGGATTTGTACTGCAACTTCATTTTATAGTATGTCGGAGAGAGTATTCGCGAAGTTAGTTGATGTATGAGCAACGACACTTATGAGCAGTGTCAGAGAAATATGAAAATTACAAAATAACTTTGAGAAATATTTACTGTAATATTCACTTGAATGAACATTTCATAGAATATTCGAATTTTTCGTAGGAGAAATATTTTGATGTTTATCGTTTGACTTTATTTTATTTTAACCGAGGTTTAATTACAGTTAGTTTTCCTTCAATTTCTAAATAATAAATTTATGAAAATATTAAATACATTCAAAGAAAGAAAAATATCAAAATAATTAAATTTTATACAATTTTAGAAATCATTAATTAGAACCGTATTAATACATTCTTAATTTAATCATTCTATTTATTTGGAAAGAAAGAATAACAAGCTAACAAATATATTTTTTAGAATTATTTTAATTCTCTCTTCCCGAGAATATTCATCTAGAGTATTTTTATATTCCAGTGATAAAAAAATGTAAATTGTAAAATATTATTTTATGTCCTTATCGTTCAATATATTTTTTCTTCCGTAATAATCATTCTTGACAAATCTTTAAATATGCAATTACATCGAAAATTCGCAATAAAAAAGCGTTATGTTAATTAAAATTTTGTTTTTTTGACACTGTAATAAGCTTTTCTTTGACGCACTTTTTCTATTCAATATTTCTTTGACTTCTACTTACACGTTTTAAAAAATTATGAGTAAGAATCTATATCCGTAATATTTTCAAATATTAATTATTTAATGCAAGCGATTAATTGACATTAATTTGAACGACAATTCGACAGAACAGGGCCATTTGGCAGGTTGATGGTGTAGGAAAATACGTTATCATGAATAAAGCGCGGTTTAGATATCCGCGTCGTGTCAAACAAAACGTTCGCTTTGTTCTCATCGTCCAGCGAAACGATAATTTCTCGAGAGTTAATTCCTCTTTCGCTTCCGCTTGGGGAGTCGAAGGAAAGAGGACGCGAAGGGCACGTTAACACTTAACTCCGGCGACAAAGGTCCAATTCTTGGTCCCTACGGTATCCTGACGCGACAATGGGAGCGAACTCTCGGCGAAAAGTACCCGGGGCTAAGGACAGACGGGATATTTCCCAACGAGGCGTTGATACGCCGAAGGGAATCGAAACGGGGGCGGTATGAGAATTGCCAGGGGTAAAAAGAGGGGGAGGCAAGAATTTGCGGAAAGCGGAGATGCAACGAGGCTGCAAGTCAGGCGGGAATCTAATTTCCCGAGACAAATCCTTAAATGTGCCCCGGAGCCCGGTTGGAAGGCGCGAGCCAAGGCATCTCACGGAATGAGCTCTCGTCTAGCATCCGCGACAACGACCTTTAACTCGGCTCGCCAATTTTGCGTCTCCATGACCCCCTCGCGAAACGCGTCATTAAGCTCATTCACGCGGGAAATGCGGTAGATCGAAAACAGAGCGTCGCAATCCGAGATGCAGTCGCGATCTAACCGGAAAAACATAAACTCCCCCCTCTCGGTGGTTTTTGTTCGAACGAGATTGCATTGCATAAAAGTATAGCGTCTCTTAATTAATTTATCGACGATGAAGACAGACAAACGAAACTATTTGGAAAAATTTGAAATAAATTTGCATTCATTAATGTTGATATGAACTTCTACGATGAAAGATTTTTCAATTAGTTAAAATTAAACATATTGAGGTGTTTTACGAAAATTATTCCACTTTCATTATCGCAAATAGCATAATATTTTAAATCTTGTTACCGGTGTTATTGATATTTCGTGATAGTTTAATTCCTGCGATTATTAATCTGATTGTATTATATCCACGACTAATATTATATTATGAAAATTAGGTTGCTATAATTATATAATCTAATATTGCAGTGTTAAAATCAAAAATACTCATATTTGATATTTAATAATAATCAAACGGAATGTATATTTTAACGGGACTTAATCGTTGCTACACAACACAAATGAATTTACTGTAGTAACTTGAAAACCGATAAGTAATGATTAATTATAAAATCAATTTGTAAGAGAAATAGTTTTCGCTGAACGTAGCGATAAGCATCGATCGTTTTTTCTTGTTACTGATCATAATTTTTTTTTTATAATGTGATAGGTCGTATCGTATTCATCACGCAGAAGATCCGATCGAAAGAAATGTCCTGTACTGTACGAGTATGCGAAAGAAAACGCATGGGTACGATTCGCAATTGGGCGAGACTAAGATCGAATTGAATCTTGCGAGGATTCATATAGACGACGAATGGTGTACTTTTTTTAGGTCCAATGCCATTTCTTTGTTTCTGTTCTGTATTCCAGAGTGCATGATGGACGACGGGAGCGCCTGTGCCATCTTCTGGAAGTAGGAAGCACCGGTTTCGGCCGCTGAAGGTAACTTCGACTTCCAGGAGATAGCTAGCTTCCTTCCAGTACCTCTATTCTTCTTCTCCGCAAATTGGCAGAAAGAGAACTTCCCCCCTCGATGAAATGAGAACAAAATGAATAAGGAAAAAGAAACGGGTCCAACTACCCAGCCCTTCATTCTCTCCCACCAACATCACGCCAACACCGCTGATTCAGCCAGCACAGCCCGCCGCAAAGTTCATTTTGCTGCTCGCTAGTGTTTGAACCACCAAACTCCAGCATTCCCTCACGAACCACTATCCCTTAGCCCGACTTAGTGCAGCCGGTACATGTCTATTCGTCGAGAAGGCTAAATTTGCACAAAGAGCTCGTCCAAATTCTTTCGCAAAAAAAAAAAAAAAAAAAAAAAAGGTCTCGAATTTCTCGGAACTTTTGACACACACGCGTGACTCATCAGGACTCTCGCGTACGTTTAAGATTCTGTGCGTGAATTGGATCTGGATTGGCACAAACAATTGGTTCAAAATTCAAAAGTTCGATTTCCCCAACACATTGATTTCCAAAAATCAAAATCTCTTCGCTAACAAAAATTCTCGAGATGCTCTCAGCTGAAAATTCAATCGTAATAACTCGCACTGCTTATCCGCGCGATAAAAACGCTATTGGGCTCCTCTGTATCAGTCTCGCCATCCCCTTCTCATCCGTTTCTCATCCGGCACGATACGCATCATTTTACGCATTACAGAAGGTATTATAGACAGTGTTGTGCGTACCCACATGCGTGACTGAAACCTGTAGCCGTAAACCTGTCGTTCGTGTTTTTTTGCTCTGTTTATTACGCACCGCCGTTACACACTATTGAAGCCTCGTTACGACGAGGCGTGCGTGGCGTGGACGCTCTTAGAATTCAGACCGGCACAATGAACCGAGAGTGATGCAGAATATATGAGAGAATCGCGGTCTTAGAGCGTCTACCGACCGTACGACAGCAACGACCCTTTGCTCCGAGTACCGAGTTTATTATACGTTTCTAAGTCCATAGTCCCGACGTCTTACATTCCCTTACAACCCCTGTCTAATCTCATATCCATATTCGTATGGACCAAAACCACATCTTGATCGTACATATTATATATATATATAAAAATATTATATATATATACATATATATATCGCTCTTTACAGCTATGATCATATAATAGTGGCTCGCTCGTTGGATGTGTTGTCTCGTTCGTTGTCAATGTGTTTTTTATCACCTCTGTACATATTTTCTGATTATGATATAATATATGTGAGCTACATTTATCTTATTGTATTATCTAGATTTGATTCTATATTTAACAATATAATATCCCTATTTTTCAACAGTCGATTGAACCATTCTCCCACCCGCCACATTCCGTTCTCTCAGTTCAATTAGAACTATTTCCTGTATTATCCTACTTGTGAATCTCGCACAGCCATAATCGTGTTTTACTATTTGATATTACGAGGATACATGCATATACACACATACGAATACATACATTAATACACACATTCAGTGCAGATATTTCTAAACAAATTATCGCGCTAATTGATCAAAATTTGATTTGTGTAATCTGTAACTGTTACAATCATTTTAGGATAAATCTAGCTCTTGCACAAAGTCGAAAATATTTTTTAAAGCAGAAATTGCTCAAAATTTTTTGCCGGACAGTTTTAAGTACGCTGTATCCACCTTAAAAACGAAAATTGGAATGATTTTATATCAATATTGTGAAAAATTCTCAGTCGGACTCGGATATCATTAAATAAAATTATATTCATTTCATCTAACATGAAACACCTCATAATTTACCCGTTCTTCCTCATTCAACTTCTCGCGCACAACTTAGAAATAGCTGCAGAATATAACAAGTATTTATTGTTAAACTTTGTGTAGCGGTGATCCATCTCGAGAATACGTTACGTTTTCCGTCTGCTAAACAGCTAAAGTAGTTTAGCCGAATTGCTCCAACAGCCGTAAAAAAGAAATTAAAAACCTCGACACGGATCACCGTCGGGAGTGTCAGCTATAATTGGATCGCTTAACATCCTACCTATAATTTTATCGCGATACCGTTTGTCGTTCGTTTTCGGTTTTTGATATACTTATAATATCGAATGTAGATCAACATATTTATTTCAATTATTTTTCTTGTCCTTGTTACAATTTCCGTTACCGTTCCCATTCAAGTACCGTATTTTCCACTGTTACACTGTATGTTACATTGCTATCGGTTATGATAATTGTCTCGTGGTTGTTCTCGGTTTACTATTGTCGCACAGAAGACACACACATAAAACCCATACACGTACACTTGCGCGATTTCCAGTGCTATTAGATGTACACGTAATAATAACGAGTGTAACCGTGCGCGTTGAAGGTACCGTACGTGTGCACATCAGATATGTTACGTTTTTATATATATATTATATATATCTATATATCCCTATCTCCCTCCCTTTAGGATGGTGGATGCTGGTGTAACCGTGTAACTTTGTCGTTCTCGGTGTTAGCCGCAAGATCTTCTCTTTAACGCCTATAACGCTTAGCTCACACACAGAACTGACTAACGTTGTTCTTTCTTTTTTCTCTGTTCCCTCTATTTCGCAACGTGCCGTCGTCAACCCGCAGACAGAAAGCTGTTCGTTGGTATGTTAAGCAAGCAACAAACTGAAGACGATGTGCGACAGCTGTTTACTACCTTCGGTTCAATAGAGGAGTGCACCATCCTCCGTGGACCCGACGGAAGCAGCAGAGGTGAGTGCTCATTGTCAGCTGTTTACTTAATGTATTTGGTAACTGTTGCATGATTAGTAATCGTGTGTACATACAAGATACAATCCATTTTCTCTCAACCTTCTCCAAAATAAATATTTCCTCGAGAAAATAACAATTTAAGCATCATCTTCTCACTTCAATTTTACATTCCACACAGAAAATTCGTAAAAACGTATATGAGAATCGCAGATATTGCGACCAACGATTCACTGTCATAAAAAGTTCAAAGATCGCCAATAAAGGAATTTAAAAATAGCTTCAGTGCTTCTCAGTCCCTGAGGGATTAAGCACGAAAACCGTTCTCTCTAGAGAACTAAGTGTACCGTAACGTGGTGCGCGTATATTTTTATGTCGTGGGATAAAAGCATAGGCACATTGTCCATAAAAATACGGGTATCTGTGCAATTTTTAGCCGCAGGGCGGGATATTCGCGTCCCTCTTTACTGCACGATCATTTTACGTCTTTGCCGCGCGTTACCTCTTCCACTCGATTCATACAGTTTTAATCCTTAAAAAATCAGCGAACATAACCATCTGAAGCAAAAGCTTACGTAATTTCAACGCTGTTGTTTCATCTTATTAGCGTGTAAAAGTAATTAATTAATTTTATGATACACAGAATGCAATAAATGCACATTGTATTTGCCTTCTTTTAATAATTGCAACCAGAAAGTTACAGATTTATTAAAATAAAGTTTTATTCGAATTAAATAAAAAATGGAGTTTTCACAATTAAAAAAATCTTCATTTTTATTATATATAAAAGAAAACAGTGACATTTTGTTAAAGAAAAATTGGTTTTAAAATGGTCGAGAAATAAAAAGAGATGTGTAACTTGGTAAACTTGGACACTTTGTACATCATCATCTGAGAGAGCCGTGAAGCTCATAATCCGCGTCTTTGGGCATTTTCATCGAATGATGAAGCGAGCAAAGAGACTCTCCGGGGCACTTGCTTTTCAGAGGGGTGGGAACGAACGGACTCCGCGAAATTAATCACGAGATGAGGCAAAAGGGAAGGAGGGCGACTATCTCAAAGGAAAGAAGGCAATTGCCTCGACCAAGCATTACGAGAAGGAAAAAAGAGATAGAGACTCACCGCGCCCGACGATGATGCACGACCAACCAAGCCCAGGCGGAAGGATATAATCGCGACGGCATTTGAATATTCGCTCACGCTGTAAACAGCGCGGAAGGGTAGGTAGGCGGCAAAGGGTAGATGTAATTCGGGCGGGGATAACTGACGGAATGGCGGACGAAAAGTGGGCGCGGAGCTGCAGTCGGACGAAGCGCGGCGAAAGCAATAATTTCCGCTGGACGAGGCGGCGAAATTTAAATATTTTCATTCAAGAGTGAAGACCTCGCGATGCGTCTTCACTCGGAAGGTAACTAGGGGAGAGGGGGAGGGAAGTTAGTAACGAGCTACAGAGGTGATCGAAGAAAATGGGAAAGCAAGGCGGACCAGCGAAAAGGGAAAGAGAAGAAACGGGGGAGGGTGGGGGGGGAGGAAAGAGTGAGAGTAGAGAAGAGATAGGGTAAACCAAGGACCGGGAGAAATAAGGAAACGGGTAGGAAGGGAGCGGGTAGGCAGGCGCGAATGTAATTAAATTCCACTTTGAAGTGAAACTCACTTTCAGCAGTTAATAAGATTTTGATTCGCAGTCGGTGACGTAACGCAGCGCGCCCATCGTCTTTGGCAGGTAGGCGCTGCTCGCTCGCTCGCGACGACGACGACGACGACGACGGCGACGAAGGAAGCACGGGACGTCGAGGAGAAGAAGTAACGGAAGTAGTATGCGAGAGAAGAGCTTTACAATGTGCGAAGTCTGTGCTCCTTCGCTTCCAGCAAAGACCAAGCCCACCGCCCGGCCTCTCCCGTCCTACGGTTCTACCGTTGCGTCAGAGCTCCGGTTCTTTGTCGAAAGCCAGGACGATGTTGCGCCAGCTTTCCGAGCTCTTTAATTAAAATTACGCGAGCGCGCGCACCACGATGACAGTTTCCAACCGGTAGTCGGTTTATCACGTAGAATGCATTCGCGATTACTCGCCGAGAATCTCAGGTATGCCGCCCCGGCAATTACAATACCTTTGGCGAAATGAAGCACAGGACGCGAGGTCCGAACGCAATCTCAAGCTTAATCTCTGCATCGCGAAGTTGACCATCCGACGTTAGGCAAGGGTCGGTCAAGGCGACCGGTTAACCACATCTCGGTCGCATCCATTTCTCCGAATCTTCTGGAACGAGTTCTAATTCTACGAGTTTCTATTCTCAGCTAACGCTTAGTGCGCGAATCTTCCAGAGATAATTCCGCCGCAATCCCAACCACGACATTCGTCCTTGGACATTGGTATCAGAACGAAGTTACTCAGCGGGGATGGATGTGCTTGCCGTGGGAAGGGCCTGATCGCTTATTCCGCGCAACTCCACCGCGGCATATCCCACGCCCGGATCTCGTCCCGGCAGAAACTTTCCCAACACGCTTCATCACCGCTCGCCGAGCCTCGGTCGAGTTTCATAACTAGCTAATCCGACCCGTAATAGAGAGATCAGGCAGAGCTCCAACGAGCGCGGCCGTATGTATATATACACACACAGCATATATATATATACATATATATATACACATTATATATATATATCGCCATACTGCGAGTCTACGTGCTGGCACCAAAATTACAGCGGAGAGGATATCATTTCGGTAACTCTTATTCTGGCATCATCCGTCAGTAAAGCACGGGGATCAGTTACACGTCGGGAATGTAAGCGCACGCGGCCGGAATATCCTCCTATATACTTAACTCGCGCAACTTCCGTCAGCCGGTGTGATCTCCCAATGAGTTACGAGGAACGAAAGTTATCAGCGATATCCACAGTCGTCGCTCCTCGCTCTTCCATTCGCTACTCTTTCAACTTAACTTTTCTTATCGGATAATGCTACCTATCTGAAGGAAAGGTGATGGAAGATTTGTCGGTAACGAGAAGTCTAAAAAAAGATCTTCGAGTTCTTAAGGAGACACGATCGTCATCATCCCTGTTTTCGTCGTCGAAGCGACGCACTGCGTTATCCTTCCCCCGCAGCTTTCCCTCAAGCCTTACCATCGTCCCGTCATCTCCCAGGGGGAAGAGGGGAACGACGATGGAGCTCTTCGTCCAATTATTTTTCCCTCGCTTCGAAACATTTCAACGCCACTTCAACGAACGAACTCGTTCTATTCTCGTTGCCGCGCAACCCTCTCCGCTACCCTACGCCAGAACAGAACCGCGTCACTTCTTCCCCGGTTCGCTTCTATTCTCTGTCGGAGTTACGTCCCCTCCTAGCTGTGCGTACGCGATCCCAACTGGGCCACCCCTTAACGTGGAATCCGCATTATTTCAATTGCGCGAACAGCAATAATTCACCTCGCTAAGAAGATTATAAAATGTTTATGAATAATGGAACAAAGTATATATTCTGAACGAGGTCCTTCTATCACAAAACGTAGGAAGGTACGCTTGTCGAGGTATAACGCCACCCTACTATGTGGAGGCACCTACTGTGTGGTAGCAACCGAGTCACGTGTAGTTTGTGTGCGTCACGATTGCGCAACCGTGTGCCGTAAGCGCGATACGATTATTCAAACCGGGGAAACAATTCCGTGCATTAAGTCGTAATAACATTGCGCGCCGGTATTCCCGATCCTCTTTTGTCGCCAGGACTCGCAAAACGCGGTATTTGGTACTCACAGCCCCGACCGCGCTAACTATCGGGTGGCATTATGTAACATTTAGCCACCCCCCCCCGGGCACGAGAGAAGTACAATAGATCATGAGTTCGCAAGTTACTGTGCGAACAATGCAATTACGAGAAACATTATATCGTTCGCTTCAAGATCTCACCTTAAGGGATGCGGCGGATGCTAATTTACTCGGTTTTAACATCGAAATACTAACATAGCGTCTATCGCTTTGTACAAACTTGAAGCTTCTGATGTGTCGCTAGAAACATATTCGATTAGTAATCTCGCAAGAATTAAAAACGAAAGTTTTAATTGAGAGAATAACCAGCACAAGCAAATGATATTTCTGCAATTAGCAAGTGTGCTGAGTGTTCTATGTCAATATGTTCTTGCAGTCGATCCGTTAATAATGCGTGCGTTTCATGGACTACAAACGAATGTTTAGGGATTAAACACGAACGACGTGCAATCGCCTGTTTTCTCAGCACGTTGTGTCAGTACGATTTATCGTCGTGTTAATAGCTAGCGCCCTTTAAATCGTCGCCCCAGTTCGCCGATTATAGCACCACGAGGTCGGGCACTCGCATTTACTCGCGCGCGAAATCATTTCCGATCATTTTCGATGGAGCTTTCGTTTTTGACTGGTGCGAGACGTAAAGAGATTGCGATGGCCGCGTTAACGATATTGCTGACGGGAAATATGACGAATCAATAATTTCCTCAGCCTAGCATTTTATGATGGGGCATTAAACGAGCGATGGTTATCGACGATTAATCGTTCGGCTGTCACTTGCATCGGCGCGTCCACGCGCGGTATGTATCGTGCCTTAATACGCGCGGACAATTTGCGTTCTTTATCTTCGACACGCACATGGAACATACGCCTCCATTATTGCGCAAGCACGGGATATATTACTGTCGCGAGGATTATAGGAAAAATATTCTGCGCTTTACGGGTACACTCTCATTATCGCGAGGCTATAAACTTGTCCGTCCTCATTATCTCGCAGGACCGTGCAGTTATCAAGCTGTAATTCCATTAATGATTCTACTTATTACGACGCGATGCAAATTGTAGAATATAAACGTTTCTGCGCCACGCTTCCAAGATGCAATGTACACAAAACGAATATTAAGTGTATTATGAAAAAAAATGACCGGATCCGTGATAAAATCGCATATTATATTGTAATGATCGGTCATTATTTATAGTGGCGCGAATTGAGGAATATAAACGTAGTGTTTCTGCGCTACGTTTCCAAGATGCACGCTGTTAATTTCATAGTGTTAAATTAGACCCAATTTAAGTTTTTAATCATTTCTATAAATCGTTAATTTAATTAAAACAATAGAATTAAATAATTTAACTTATAAGAAAATATATTCAATGTGACTCAAATTTAGTTTTTTATTTACTAAGTGCAGACTTAGTTAATATGGACATTATTTATTTTGAAAGTCCAACGGAAGATTTACATCTTGACATACATGAAAGTTAAAACAATAAAATCTTGTATAACTTAAGAGATTGGGTTGCCAATTGCTCTTTTGATATCTAACAGTATGCAAAACAAATGTTAAGTGTGCTGTAAAAAAATTATCGGAATCGTGATATAGAATCGCATATTATATCGAGATGACCGGTCGTCATTTATAGTAGTAAAACTACCATCTTCTCAGTGTAAGCACCGCCGCCACCTTCTGGCGCCACTTTACCCATGAAAGAGGGTGCTCTCGGGTAGAAGCTCTCAATATGTCCGACCTAATCCTCTCCCAGAGGACTCGGCGTCCCCTCTCGCGCTTTACTTTGCAATACGTACAAACATTTCGAGCCCAGCTGCGCCACGGGATTTAGGAGCTGAGCGATTAATAAATGCTCCGTACGACGAGCTGGCACCAGGACTCTCCGACAGCCACTCGACGAGGAGGCTGCCCGTGATTTACCGTCCGGACTCGCGTGTCTGCATCCAAGCCCCTGCCGCTTCGTCTGGATTTTCGGTGATTTCGCGGCATCGTTATGATTTAGTGCCACGCTCCGTTTGAAACATCGACGACGATCGGTCTTCCTCCTTCAATGTTCGAAAACTTGGCTAACGTCGAAGACGTCGAAGTGACTGACGAATCAGTATTATAGAAGCTGATAAATCTTCGCACCCTCCCTTTAAAAAATACTTTTACATTGTTCTAATCAATGCTTGATTTATTGCTCAATTTGTATTAATATCATACTTTTATACAAAGAAAAAAATTAGGTACACATGTAAAATTACAATAATTATAGTACTGATTTTTGGATCCCATTAAAGTGGTATATCTACAATACATGTAGATCATAACTTACAAATAAAATTATTCTTCTTTACAGTAATTAAACAATTAGCAAAAGTAAATTTATAATTGAAGTTAAGTTCATAGAAATATTAACTTGCCAATGAATTACGTAAAATTTTTTTAAACTCTGTTACAAATATAATGTTGCAATATTTTATTATACTACAAAAATGTTACACAAATTTGTACATTTACATAGAAACTATCAATTTGTTGTAATTTTCCGTCTAATATTGCTGTGTAAAAATATATTTACACAATTAGGGGTAAAAGTATTCATATTTTTGTAAAATAATTTTATATATTTCCACCTCGATTTTCACTATAAAGTATGTAATTATTACACATATTTTTGTAATTTTATATACTTTTTTACAGTGACTGATACAAATTAGCATATAAGTTACATTAAATTCTTATTAGTAAATGTGAATTTGATTTACGATGATAAAGGTCTAGCTTAATGGGAATCAAACTGTCGTGTTTACTCTGACAGCATGGAAATAACTATAACAGCGACATTATCGACATTGTGATAGAAGGAAACAGTGTCAATGTATATACGTTACTCGCGAAGAGACCTGCTTTGCAAAACTTACTTGTAACTGATTATATGGTTACAAGTAGGTACGGTCGTACTTGGTGTCACTCAATGATCACGACGTAGCACGAGTGATGAGGTTAGTAATGGATTATTAAACTTCCCATGTTACTTTACGACATAGTTCTGCAATACCCCACAGCCTATAAAGCTACGAAAACGTCGTTTTCCTTTTAACGACTTTCTGGAGTCTCAACCAGTATATAATATGGCTAGTTATTAATAATACTATCACCCCAATTCTGAGACTTAACACTGTCCCTACTATTCTTTCATTACAATTGCGTCGCAATATTTTTACCATCTCGCATTCGATTTACGACATGAAATTATAATTGTTATACCTTGTCCGTTAAATTCCTGTTCATCATAAATTTTTATGTTGATGAATTATTACGCCCCGATCGTTCGGCGTTTTTTACGTCAACCATGAAATTATGAAGAATCGTTATTGAGTGTAGTAGGAATTTTACAAACGTTGCTGAGATCAGATTCGAACGCGTCGAATAGCTTTTACGATCAATATGTGTGCAACATCGTAAATCTGATGAAAATCCCATAAACATTCGGTAGTAACTCGCGCAATATTATTTCGTGGCACGGATATAATATTACTCGATATATAATATTACTGCGAATTCGTATTACTGGTATTCTATAATCGACCAAGTACGAACTACATAACAAATGGAGAAATTCACGATAGCTGGATTAGTCGCAGACTTACGGCTAATTTTCGTAAACGATTACGAAACGCAGAATTGCACTGCGATGGATTGGATATGAACGTTTCGAACAGATGCGCGGGGAGAAGTCGAGAGAGAGAGGGAAAGAGGATGCTGCTTCAGAGCGGTCTGTTAAGCTGCCCACCATAGGTTATCCGATAACGCACAGCGACGAGCTGTTGCTCGTCGAAGGGACGAAGCGTCGAATCGGGATGGGTAATGCACGAATGCGAAGGTTTATGGGCAATATGGTATATTTACGGTTGACGGGCAAAAGCCGCCGTATGGAGGCTAACAGAAGGGGAGCGAGGTATCCTCTCTTGCGCTCTTCCTTCTTCCGTCGTCTCTGCGAGCTACGTTGGATGAAAAGCTCGCGGATATTGACGAAGAAAGCTCCCACCACGTGCAATATCCCCCGGTGGATATTGACGCGATGTCAGGCAAGGAACGAAGGAGCTGCGAGACGACCGCGAGAAGATCTTACGACAACCGCGTGCTTCCTGCGGCCTTTCGTGAACCAGGACGGTATAATCGCATTAATATAAAGACGGTAAATCTTGATGCGCACAATGGCGCCTCGTGCCACGACAACAAAGACACGTTGCTTCCTGGCTGTTGTTGCTTGCACTCTCACAATAGGGCACGTCGTGTCATGACGATCAACGAGGTCGGCTCGGTTGACTATAATTCGTGTGAACGGTCTTAGAAGGACCCCTTGTGTGAACACAATTTTATTTTAAGAAAATTTCTAATCAAATGGATATTTCTAATCAAAATATCACTGGACATAATGAACTATAGAAATATTACACAAAAACTGTTTGATTTTTTAAATTAAGTAATATACGAGAGAAAGAGGCACATTTTCTACTAAATACACATGATAAATATCAGCTTGGCAATTATTCACTACTTTTAGCACATAGGATTTAATTTGGTAACAATTACAAAATTGGTGCGATGAGAATAAATCTAATTAAATAGGAGAAACCCATTTTCGGTCACAGCGAATTTTAGTGCTTAAATATTTCAATGTGAATTATAGACATATCCAATTCTGCAAAACGTGTGCAGAAATTCTTTTTAGTCTTAAAATACGATTATGAATAGAACTAGAATAGTATTATTACATATTAAATTAACAAGCAATTTAATATATTTTTTATGCTGCAATAATAATAAACCTCTTATAAGAATATTACTTAGATATTGATAGAAAATCCTAAAAACTGCGAATAATTTTTTGCGAAAAATATTATACCTCTGTCTTCCTGAGTGTCTTTCAATTTATTAAGTTTAAAAATCTTTCAAATTTACTTTTTGCTTCTTCAAAATTTACTATTTGATCTTTTAGATTTATATCGTTTTCTTTTTTCGATAACGATCAGATTAGATTAACCCTACCACTATAGAGGCAAAAGAAAAATATACATCTGAGGGTCAGAGACGTCCTATAAATTTGCATATATATGTATCTTTCGAAAGATCCATTTGATCCTGATCTCGTTGAATTGACAAAGCAAGCCTGCAGCTAGAGGGAGCGTTCAGTTGACGTGATTCAGATCCTTATCACGCTTGGCATGTCTCGCGTGACCGGGAGAGGGGGAGAGGGTGCGAGATCTAGTTTGACAATCCCTCAATGAAAAAGTTCGTGATATAAGGTGCAATTTAAATAAATCTGTCACGCGAGTCGTTATTTATATCACCCTCTCGCCATTCACTCTCGGAATGTGCTTGCATGCAGGATTTTGGTGCACTGCCGAGGTCAGAGCCAAATGTCGAAATTCTCAATACATTAAATGCATCATACAGTCAGGGGATAGATTTTACTTCTCCTTAGACGACGATGATTGATTGCGATGCTGTTTATCGAATGCGCATCCAATTAATCAAAATAATCCTCCGAAAACACTATCTATAGAAATGGTACCAGTATCACGGTATGTGATTTTTCTAAATTTTTTCATGTTATTTTTAAAATAAAATCATATTAAGAAGTTGTCAGAAAATGTTTCAAAACAAATGTATTTTTTTGCTATTTACAATATCAGGATATTTGAAAAGTGAAGTGTATTGAAAAATTTATCGAAAAATCTATTCTAAACTAAATAAATGCGAGCTAACAACGGTTAAGAAAACTTAGAACCCGGCAAAAGCAACTGGGATAAACTAATTATTTTTAACGTGTTAAAAAATTAGGGGGCTAAAATTTTCTAATAGGTGCGAATTTGATTTACGATATGGTGGAAAATTCAACTTTAATGGAGGTATTTTCATATTTCAGAAACTTCACACGAAAGCCGAGTTCATTAGATTTTATCGTTTCCCTCCCGCTGTTATGATCGTTACACATTCTTATTAAGTGACGACGCGAGTTGCGAAGCATGTGAGGAAACCATCGCCATATAAAACTAGATAGAGCGACGAAATTTTTTTTATCTTTCATCTTGTCGGATCTAGAAAAAGGAAAGTAAATATATGAATGCGGAACTCACTTTCTACTATTGTTCTATTAATCGAATTTTATTTTAGGAGAGAAAGAGAACAGGAGATATTTTAGAGCTCCTCAAGTAAGAAATTGGACACGATACGTTTAATCCGCTATATTTTTCAGAACCTGTTTAAGATAGAATGAGATGGATTATGCATAAGATAGATTGAGGTATCTCCACGTATCTCGTTCTTATGCATCTATCTCGTTCTATCTCAAATGTTCTAAACATATAACAAACCTATCAGAAGTTGTCTAAACTATGTTCCATCTCTAGATTGAGGATCTCTAGTGTATTGTACCCACACATACATTATCGTTCCATCTCTTTTTAGGTCTGTCAAGATGATTCCGATATTATGTTTCATCCAGTATTACATAGAGGAAACACGAACGTCCTCCGCGAAATGTACGTTTCATAATTGACCGGGGCCTGCGCACCCCCCGAATACTGTGCGGCCTTACCAGGCCTCCCGCGGCAGATTCATCTGGATTATAGTACAAAACTACTCTGCTGCGCGCGGCGTATTTACCCGGCATTAAATTACACAGACGGTCGCGCACGCTGTCGAGGGTCCAGCGCAGGGCGCCTCGCCGCGCCGGCCGGTTTACTTTCATCACATTCAATATTGATCACGCTCAGCGTGCGCGGCTTTATTTATGCAGCGCGGCGCGCATTGTTGCACGGCCGGTTACGGAAATCATGTCTCGCTTTGATCAGCATGCTGCATCTGCGTCGGATTTTGCCGCAGCTTTTTCTGGCGCGCCGCACTTCATCCCGGCATTCTCGATACCATTTCCTTTCATTTCATGAGAAAACGAGATCGGTTCTTGTTAGATCTCAGAATATCGCAGCTACAGGTAGCATGATTTTATAATGACGTAACATTCATACTTTATTATGTATCGATCGTAAAATATTAATCACTTAACATGTTGTGTGATAAAGGATTTCCATTGAAATTTAATGTATGTCAACGTGGCTTTAGTCAAATTTCCATTGAAATTTAATGTACATCAACGTGGCTTTATTCCAAATTCCAAATATATTTACATGAATCACCGTTTGAATCAAGTTTCAATGTAAAAATTGCGTTTGCTAGCCGTTAACATTGGATCTTGCCCAAGTTTTCCCTCGGTATCGTCGCATCTGGCGTCCGCCACGCGAGTCGTTCTTTCCCACCTATATGCTGGGTGTCTTTCAGAATTTCTTAAGACAACGTAAAGGAAATACAGATAAACGTGCGGAGGGATCTGCCAGTATTCGCGAAGAAATTCCAGTCACGTACAGCACTTCTGTTTCGCTCGACGGACGTCTCTCGAGAGCGAACATTTACCTATGCAAATTTTTAGTTATGGCTGAAGCACGTGAAGGGACGCGCTTTTAGCGCCCGGTAATCCCTGCTTTGCCGTTAAATAAACAATTTTCCTTCATGTCGCGCTTTGGCGAAAATATACCCGGGGAGAAAGGGAGAAAACGCATATGAAGTTGCCGATAACGTGCTGCTCCTATAAAACGAAAATGTGTGTAACGACACGGCTACATCCGCGCGAGAGATTCTTTTTCGTATAAATTCTCATCTTCATGGCGAAATACTCTGCATAATCGCGATGAAATCTCGATAACTGCAGCCTCGATTGCTGAGAGAAAGCAGCTTATTATTACGTTTAATTGGAGCAACAGTTGAATTAAGATGTGAGAATAGAGGGAAGCAAATAAATACTAGTTGAAAGAGAATTGTTGGACGTGTATATTCTATAGAAAAGAGGCAGGGATTGTACGGAGCATTATAGAATAGAATTTTATTCTCTTCAGCATTTACAAAGTCAAGAAGGGGATTTGGTTTACAAACATTGTTCCTATTTTACTCATCTATCCTTTATCATTCTCGCGCTCTCCTTTCTCATTCTCTCTTTAATTGCCCTATTTTCTATCTCTCTTTCTATTCTTATTATTGCTCTTCTATCTTATCCACGTCTTAAATACATTATCACACACACACATACACACACAGTGGCTACACGTTCATTATATTATCACAGCCATAGTATCCAATACATACAATTCTTTTTATATATACATTATTGTCTCTCTTCTACTATTTATTTTATCCTATCCTAATTGTCCTATCATGTTTTTTCCTTCTTCCCCTTCCCTCCCCCTCGTCTCCCCTTCTCTCTTTCTCTCCTTTCACTGAGTCCCTTATCTCTATATCTTCTTAACCTCTTTATTACCCCTCCTTTTGTTTTATCTAATTCCTCATTCTATAACCGATATCTTTCCTTTATCCTCTCCTAACTCCTTGAATTTATCCTTCATCTCGGCATACTCATTTACGTAATGCTCTTGTATAAAGCATTATGTAAGAAAATGTCATAAATTAAACGATCGATTTGTAGATTGTAGAAAAGGATAAAGAAAGAGAAATGTAAAAAAGATGAGACAGACAGATGGATATGTGTGTAGTAGTAAGAATAGGTAAATGGAAGTGCAATAGAGGGAAGTATTGTATATATGGCTTTGATATTTGTGTACTAATGATGCATGAAAAGAATGAATTCAGAAAAGTGTATATATGTATGTTAATTTTACAATAGTATACGAACAAAAGAGTTGATGAATGAGTGCAGCAATAAAATTTGTAGTCTTCTTCCAATGTGTAAGCTGAAGTAAGTAAATTCTATTCTATTCATTGCGCTAAGCAATGCTAGATACGCTCTTATAATTCGAGGGCTGATTTTCTTCTCGTTATAAAATCGCGGGAAATATGTACGAGCGATTGGATTAATTTAATTTCCTGATAATTTTTACTTCTTTCTTCGTACATTTTGCTTCTGCCGAACACGAGGGATGTTCCAGGCACGTTCTTCGTATTTTCGTTCTCTATCGAGATCGCCTCGTATTCAATATTCCGCGGGATTTCCGCTTTATCGTTAGCCGTCTGTATGTAGTATCGGCACGACCGTTAGAGAATCCTCGATTCCGCGGCCTTAAGGGACTTAGGAAGGACTCCTGGTGAAGGGGTTAACGCACGATTTTCGCGATATTGCGAGTTCGTTACAGCGTGCGGCGCAATTCGCCCTGGGGTAATTCCGATAATACCAGCAATCATCCTGTCACCGAGTTAAGCCCTCGTAAGCTCCCGGTGCCTTTCCGGCAGCAACTCCGGTGGAAACGAAAGCAGAGGAAGGGCTGCAGGTATAGGAAAAGGTTGGCGACTTCCCATGGGGAATCTATTCGTTTTCCTTGTCGGAGGACGCCGCCCCTCCCTCCCGATCTCTCTCGTGCCGTTTCCACGCGTATTTAGGATCGAATGCGGGGTGGATCGGAAGGGGACATTTCAGCGGATGAGGGCAAACCAAATGTCGTTATCGAAATGGCCGTTTCTGGTTTTGTTCCCAATTGCCATCAGAAAATCAGCGACGGGTTCGATGATACTTTATTTCACGATGTATTACTTAATTGAGACGATAACGATTACGAGGTTTACGTCAAAATCAATTTTGAACATCCGGATAACAGTTGCGTGGAGAACGCAAAGGTCTTTTGTTGTCGTCTACATGAGTCACTATAGTTAAAAGAGAACTCATCGTCTGATAAAAGTCAACGGTGTCTACCGGAGACAAAGTGTGGAGAAACATCAGGAAAAAGAGCTAGAGGAGAGGGGTTTGAGCAAGAGACTGGCGGGGTGCGGGAAAGTGGTCGAGTATAAGGGAGAATCTCCGGACTAATTAAATAACTAGCAAAGTCACCTAGCAACTTGGCACCTCGGCCCAGTCCATCCCACTTTCCAAGTCCGCGCGTTTTCTTACTGCCGGCTTCTGTGTTTCTAGCTGTCTCTGCCGGTCCCCTTTCTTCCTTCATCCTCGCACCAGCCCTCCGCCACCCCTTCGCGTCGTCTTTCCCGCCAGCGACGTCACCTCGTTATTTAATTAAACTTCGCGGGAGCAGCCCCGTACAGTCGCTTGATACCGAAGCACGTACCTTGTCATCGTCCATTTTCGCAGTATCTTACATTTTCAACCGCTAGTTTTGTCTGCCTTTTGCGGCTTGTACGCCGTCGTCGCGGAAAATGCGCGGAATTTTGAGATATACCGTCTATGCGGACGTCGCGTTACCAGGATAATTCCTCCAGAAACTAAATCGCGCATGGCTCTCAACAATTGAGCGAAAGTTATCTTCGTGCTGTTAAATGAATTATATTCTACGCTTGAATTTTCTAGAAAATTTGGATTCAACTTTGTAAGCAGCGAAAATATGACGCGACTACTAATTAAACGTGTAAAATTCTTTTGCTTTTCAACAATTTTCTCTTAACAGGTTTTGAATTCTGAAAAAATAAATGAAACAGAGATAAAATTATATACATACGTCTGTAGTAATGTTGGCGAATATATGCTGTCTCCTTTAATTTATGAGCTTTCGTCAGATAGTTTTTAATTGTAATTAAACAAAACGCAAAAGAAAATGTTTGCCGACTTGCCGCACGTTCGTTCAAGTGTTTCATCTCTCGCTAATTTCGTGTAGAATCACCGGGTGCTGTTACTGCTTGCGAAATAGTCCCGGGGGTAGTCTAGCCACGAGCCGTTAATTTACCGCCGCGAAAATAAACCGCGGGGGATCGTCGAAGAAACTCGTCTCATACTTCCCCGTCCTGTTTCTTCCTACTGCCTCTCGCCCTGTCCCTCTCGCTTCTCATGATATACGCTATGGGAAGTTAAGTTTCTCAACCGCACCCCTCGAGCGCACCGACAATAACTTCCTCCTTTGAGACTACTCCTTTCGTCGCGAGCGGAAACGAATTTCCAGACTGTTGGAAACTGGGCTATTAAACGACTTCCGTAATTGCGAAAACGCGGAGAATTGTCACCTCGCTACTTTGTTACAGAAATAACTCGCGGCAGAGCGAGATCGATGTCCGAATGGCGAATTGCTCGATGGCGGTTCACGAATAAAAAGAAAATCGTTAAATGTCTCTGTAAGACATTTTTACCGACTCTTTACCGAATTCTATTATATTTTTGAAAAAAAAAAAAATGTTACTCTTCCACTCTTACAAAATATCCATCTTATTCCTCGAAATAACATCTCGGTCTGTAAATATTTCGCGCATCGGCGAACGCTTCTGCATTCTAATCGCGCACTAGACGACTTTCTCCGAGTTTCTGCAGCGACTTTCAAAGCGACGTCTCAAGTACTGGTATAACGGGTCGAATTGGAGCGACAGAACGAGATGGTAAATCCGCCTTTATTGAACGATGCGCACGAGCTTACGTCGTCGTATCGAACCAATGGAAAATCACGATCAGTATTGACCCGCACCCTCTCGTTTCACGCAAATTTGTTTAGACTACCCTGAGGGCTGCCACGATGCGCTATCTCGATCAGCAGGAGTTTAATTTTGAGAAACGCAAACATCCCGTAATTAAGCGATCCTGGGAAACAAGGCCGAAGGGTATGCTCGCGGAGACTGGTGAAAAACCACTCATAATTGCCAGTCGAATCAATATTTGAACACCCTTTATAATGCTGAATGGTCAGTAAGGACCCGGACTTGTTCGTTTACTATTCTGGTGACCGCGGAAACGTTATCGTTCGAAGAATTAATAAGACATTATAATTTCCATTCGGCATACGTATGTACTTTTCATAGAAACTATGTACATACGTCTGTATAAATTATCACGTAAAACAAACAGGAAGATATAATTTGTTTTCTTAACGCATAATTTATTCACACAGTTAATGCTTCCGAGCATTACGCGACTTTAAATCCGTTTATATTCTGCGTTGAAATGTAGTTTGCAGTGCACTATAACTTTATGTTATACATTAGTTTTCATATAATTGAGTATTCGCTTTATAGCCATGCGAGTTTCTGATTGACATTCAAATATATACGTTGCAAGTTGTGAATTCAGCATTGATAGCAATTTGGATAAATAGGTATCGGTATGAGGAATCTCTCTCGTCTGTGAGATGAATCGGTTGAAAGTTTAATACGATCTTAATAAGCCTGAAGTTTTAATCGGTTGTCGTGGTAGAGATAGTTCCTCCCACGACCGATAGACAGAGAACCTAACCTTTAATAACGCCTTCGATGGAGTTCTGTAATCCGGTTGATCGTGTCTGGAAATATCGCGCGAGTTAGAAAGGAGGTGCCGGACTTCGGATATCGCGCGCGAACTTCGTCGCCCGTTCGCGAAACTTCATAACGCCCTGAGCGAAATCCGCCTCGCGCAAAAACCAATTAAAAACCGAATTACGTCTTAGCCCCCTGGAGATACCATTTAGCTGCCATTTCCGTCTCGAAGCTGCATGTACCTGACCTGACGAAAGGTGCGAGAAATTATACTCGTAGCGTAAAGCACGGACTTCCACCGGCAGACAGTCTGACTTTCCGTCTTCTTGAACTACTTCGCAGTAGTGATTTTATTACTCTTGTTTGTTCAATAGAATTAACTTTCCGTCTTTTTTGGCGCACAAGTGAAATTTTACTTTCAAATTTCTTCATTTTTACTTAAAGTTCAATTTAAAGGTCTTAACGTCTAAGTCAAAAAAATTTTCTATAATGTCACGAGATGTTGAAAAGTAATTCTTAATCATTTCACATACTTTTTTAAATTTTTTAAAATTTAGAACAGTAAAAAAAACTTGGGCTGAACAAAAAAGAAACGTAGATTGCGGAGAGTTAATTACGTTCACGCTAAATACTACCATAAGTTTGTCGTTTGCCGCATTATTCATCATTGATTGTTATCAAAATATTGATATAGCAATCGACATTGCGGTTACGCGAATATACATATTTGATGTAACTATCTGTTGTTCGCCGTGAGGTGAGGGTATTTCACGACACGAAATATTGTTACGAAATTAAAACTCAAGGAAAATTACGGGATCGATCGTGAATCGCTCAAGAAATCGGAATCATGTGCTCTCCCTCTCTCTTCCTTTTTCTTTTGTTACGCTACGCGGCTTCAATGGATACCGACGATGCATACTTTTAGCAAGGCTTGTACCTTAGGTGCGAAACCACCGCTGTTGTTTACGCATGTTTACGAATGCAAAGTGTTTGCGCGCATTGTGTGCGGATCCCGCGTGTGCAACGCGTGAGCGCGGCCGTGCTCAATGGGACCAGGGCGTGCGTGTCACGAAAGGGTAGCGAGAGGAGGGCTGCTCCTGCATGTGCACGAGAGGGTGTTAGCACACTTGGCGAGCTGCCATTTAGAGCTGGAAACAACGGGATGAGAGGGTCGCCGCCGTTTCTTCCCTCGCCGCATAGTGCTGCTTCGCAGCAGCGGCCGCGGTGCCCTTACAAACGGATGTAGAAAAGACGGTCGTAGCGGTTTCTTTCCCTCTTTCAGTTGGCTCGCTTCTTTTGTAAATACATTAAAAGGGGAGCCGAGAACAAGCGAGCGCCGTCTCTCTGTACGTTTAAGGTCCACTTTTCAAAAATATTGACACTCTTTTGTACGATCCCTCTCTCTCTCTCTCTCTCTCTCTCTCTCTCTCTCTCTCTCTCTCTCTCTCTCTCTCTCTC
>NW_017280167.1:1675808-1682553 GCF_001594065.2 Cyphomyrmex costatus
TCTCTCTCTCTCTCTCTCTCTCTCTCTCTCTCTCTCTCTCTCTCTCTCTCTCGCAATCAGACGGAGTACCATTAATTTAACTGTCTTCTATTCTTTAAACATTATGAAGAGTGATGTACAACGGCGTATTTACCATCGAGTATGCAAATTTGTAGACCTACGTTCTTAATATACGCATGGATGGACCTACAGGGCTTAAATTAACAAAAAAATACTTTTATGTGAGCAATTAATATTTTAATTTTGTAATTAACGTGTAAGGGGACAAAGTGCAACCTGAAAATGTATCAAAAGGGAACGGAATATTTAATGCCTCTGCCAAATATCCACCCGTTTCATACTGCGTAAAATGTATATTACATTTTAAGTCTGCAGTAGTCCGATAAACGACATTACTGGTAATGCAATATGTATAAAAACGTCGGATATGTAACGAGATGCTGACGCGAACCACGGGATTTTGTAATATCAACGCTTTTTCGCTCGCTCTTGTGTCTCTTTTCCCCTCTAACATGCGTATATCAGCGAAATCACGCTGGCGCGTTGCAACCGAGGAACGACACGGCTAAAATAGTTTTTCGCGTATAATCCAGTGCGATTGTCATCGGTCGCGACACGTAGCCGGACGTTGACACATTTCGCTCTTGTGGGACGCGGCACGTGACGTTCCCACAGATGAACGCGTCGGTAACACGCGCATCCCGACGCGCTTTATTCCGTCCGACAATGAGGTCCGGTCTTATCGATTCGTTAACGATGTCGCTGACGTTGTCGACAAAGGAACAATACCTGGCGCCGCGCGTCGTATTGCAAAAGTAAGGCTGACACGCATTATAAGTGTAACGTTTTACGCGACATTTCATTTTGGAGTTTTGATGAAAATTTGTATGCGTCGCGCGTAGGAATTTTGCTTGTGATCACATTTAATCTCAGCAGTCTTTATACACAACGTTTAAGACAGTTGTTAAGTATAGAGTTTAATGAAAAGACTACATTTCTTTCACTATTCTCTAAATTCTTTGGAATGGAATCTCACTCTAAAGAGTGAAAATTGAGCAAGTCTTGAAAAAGAGTGGCTCAATTTTCAATCTTAAAGAGTGAAATTTCACTCTTCAGAGTGAAATTCACTCTCAAAAAGTTTTAGAGAGTAGGTAAATTTAAGTAAAAGTATAACGATGCTGAATCAATACGTAAAAGATAAAACGCGATGATAAAATATTTTTGTGATAATAAATACATATTTCATATCATCAATTTCAGTAAAACGTTAAAATTGGAAAAAATATCGAGATTTATTGAATTTTTTAACGTCACTTCAAATACTAAAAGCTAAAAATTATATCCTCATCTTTCTTATAAATACTACAGGTGATGCTTTGATATATCCATATTGTATATAAAAATTATAGTATATATTACCAAGTAGGTATGGAGTACCACAGTACTCTGCGTATACTACGTATATAGTCATCCTAAAAGCCTTGTTTCTAGAAAATAAAATATTACCCCAGAAGTCTTCAAGTTCATTATTTTTAGATTGCTCTCTCATATTAAAATATAAAAATTCTATATATTTATAGTACCAACAAATATAATTAAGAATTTGTTTCGAGCATTCTCTGAGCATTTCATCTATCTAATTAAAAATTAAATAAATTCTCTTTAACAATCAGAAAACTAAGAATGTATTTACATATATTGTTAGATATCAAATGTATAAAAGTTCCAATTTTATGCATGAAGATACAAAATATCTTTTTCATTTATATAAATAACACCGTATCGTAGCGTAAACTGTGAAATTGTAGAAGACAGACGGGAATAAAAAGTTGGATAATTTTACTGAAATCTCACCAGCGCTAGCCTATACTGCCGCCAATCTTACCAACTTGTTTCTTTCACAGCCGCTCATTTTCTTCACGTCGCCGACAGCTGCTAATGCAATATGTTCGTGCTCGCGAAAACATATGCGTCCGTGGTACACCGCGAAACAATTTCTGTGGCCACCGATGCAACGAATTCCTCCTGTACTTTCGCACATCTAAAAGCGGTAGGAGGCGACAGCCTCTCTTTCTCTCTCCCTCTTCCCCTCTTCATCACGTTATTATTTACGCTAACGCCCGAGAACGTTGCCCGGGACAGGTTGAAACACAAAAGGCCGGGTTAATAGCGAGCATAGCCATGGCAAATCTCTATGTGGCGATACATTTCGTGCGATCGATACGAATTACTTTGTAAGCACCTGCTACATCGACTACGCAGTTCAGCGTGTTGCTAAATTATTTTATTGTTTGTGAATTTGGCTAATAATTACAACGTTAATAATCGATGAAAATTGAACGTTTCGACACCTATGAAATTTTAACAAATATATAGAAAATAATAATGTAAATTGGAAAATTAAACATTTTATATATTTGATCACATAATAATTTGATTAAAAAATTTTTTAAACAAAACTTACAACTTTTATATTATTTTTCTAACGTTGTCTTTTTTATTTTGAATCACTCGCAGTAAAAAAATAACAGTACGAAATGAGTGCATTCCAATATTCACTGCCATTGCTGAAAATTATAGTGCACATAAAGTAAACTATAGATTTTTAATACTGGCAGTGAATATTGGAATGCAGCCATAGTACAGAGCCATTGTTTTTACAATTCATATTTCTGAGCCACCCGATGTACCACGCTTACGTGGCATTTACGTTAATGCTATAGTCACACCCCGACGCGGATAGTGTGGCAAGCAGTTACGTTTGAAGCTTATTCACCACATTGATTTTCCTTTTCGGTCCCTCGTGCCTAAAAGTCTCATCGACGGGAAACTTGTCACTGACCCGAAAAATAGTAAGCCTCTATTTTCAGTGAACAAATTACACGCGTTTTGAACTATACTGATTTGCGCGCATTTACGATATAAATATATAAATTTCATACTGGCGATATAACGATTAAATTACAATTGGGTATAAAATTAATTATAGTAATCCTCAGTAAATAGGCAATGCTGTAGCATTTTTAGAAATCGGATTAAATGATCATGACTGACTGATTCTCCGGTTCACTGCAAAGAAAAATTCTTTTGCGGTAGAAATATCGTTGCTTAATCGAGTAGAAACTCTAATCAGTCGGAGGCCTCTAACGTTTCATTATTATCGCAGACTCGATATTGTAAAAAAAAAAGACTTAGGCGATGAACGAAAGAACTTTTTGCCAAGAAAAAGAACGAGGTTGCTTCCACCGGTGAGATGCGTTCCATTGCGCGCCTTGAAATCACTGACCCGACATCAGACTTTAACGGGCGATCGCCTGAAGGCCGGATTGTGTCCGCCTCTCTCAATATTCTCCGACGACGGTAGATATATACCATCCAAAAACGTGATCAATTCGAAGGGTAGCGCGTATTGGAGAGACTCAAATATAGAGACTGCACGAAGTCGTCATAAAATTCTCCGTCGTGCTGCAAGCGGCGGCACCGCGACGTAAATCGTGCACGGAAACTCGAGCGTGAACCCGTAAGAGCATGCGAGATCCCAGGAATAGAGGGAGACGCAGGAGGGCGACGAGAATTTTCACGGGGGTCTCGCCAGGAGGGTCTCGTTAAAATTCGCGAGCAACGTCGCGGTCGGAGGGGAGAGTGGGGGAGAAACGTAAAAGAAAATAAAGGAGCGTTTAATATTAATGTCGCGATTCGTGAACGTGTCACGTAGTGGACCGTCTCCGGTGGCGCGCGCGCGCGCTTACCCCCTCGCGGCGATACCACGGGATCCTGTCGTTTTATAATGCGAAATAACCGTGATCGCGCCACACTCCATGCCGCGACAATTTCAATAAACGATAAATCTCTCGGCGCATACACCGTCATCTGACACCGATAGAAACGCGGTATACCGTTGTCGTGTGACATCGCTCGACACACATTTCGGTTACGTGTCATACGAGAATCGCTTGTACTCTCGACACAAAAAGGAAAATAGGGTCTATCTTGCTGGCGAATAGATCGTATAAAAGTGAACTTGTTGAATAACGCGATAATCTTATGCGAGATAATTACTAAAATAATATTGAAACTTGTAATACCTATAATTTCTTTCTAATATCTAGAGAGGAATTATAACTCCATGAATTTTACATATATACTACCGACTATCTAATAATTTATTCATCGATTTCCGTTTATTTATTTTCTTTTCGTTCGATTCTATTAAATTCGTTAATTTATGAAGCGCAGAATTGGGAAATTATTATGCCAATATAATTATCTGGATCGTTGAATTTTTACTCTTGAATAAAAATTTTAGCATACATTTTCACCAAGATACATCAATATTCTTAATTAATTTTTTACAAATTTAATTTTATACAGACAGGTAACGTTATTAATGGCGGACATTTACTTATTCAATATATTCAATATATAATAAAAAGCGATACAAGGTTTCTTTGTACCTTGTAGATCATATCTTCGCTCGAACTATTTATATAGATTTATATTATCGTGTAAATCATTCACGCCCTGTACAAGCTGTATTAATGCGTATTTATTAAATGTATACTGTATTCAATATTTGAGCTCAAACTCGGATACGAGAAACTTGAAGTCAAAATAGAATTTGCTGATACAGGATGTAATCATAGTCGACAAATATTGAAGTTTCACTGGAAGTCGCGAAGCGTATCGCGCCGTAATCTTGTCACTGCACCGAGAAAAATGGTTTGGTTGAAAATGGACAAACCAAAAGATTTTGATCAAATCAATCAGAATTTTTAGTAGATTTAACCAGAAAATTTTCTAATAGATTTAACCAGTAAATTTTCTAGTTAAATCAACTAAAATTCTAGTTGAAATAACCGAAATTCTGAGTGATATAATCAGAATCTTCTGGGTTGTTCATCTTCAACCAAACGTTTTTCTCAGTGATGTAATGACTGTCGTGAAGAACAATGAATTTTGCATTTTCGTACGTATTATATTTCAACCGAATTTGGTCTGTGATTACTATGATAGTATGATTACCCAGATTTCGAATATTGATCTTTCATCGCAACCCTCGAGGCATTTCGTTCGCGCTTTTAGCCCGAAATAATATCGTCCCACCCTCCGACAGACAAATCAAATTTGTCGACGTGCTACGTTTCGACTTACCCTCTCGTAGAATAGGCTGTGAATACGATTTCTCCCTCTCGCGCATGCCTTTGTTACATTGTTCGGGTATGTAGTGACAAAAGGGTGACAGGAGATAGAAAGCGGAGGAAGGTAAAGCTGGAAAAAAACTCGTTTTTCTACGAATAGACGACATGAGTCTCTCGAAAAGAATTCCGATTTAACATCCGTTAATCGCATTAGAGGTTTCGACTTTGACCAGTTCATTCACCAATCGTCGCTGTACCTTTCTCCCTTTTTTTTTTTGTATTTTCGTGGTCTTTTCCGCTCTTCGTTTTTTTTCTTTTTGCACTGTACCACTGACCACACGGTCGCCGCAAAACCACGGCCAATCGTCGCGGTCTCACTACTGGCCACGTGGGAATGTTAATACTTGTTTAGCCACGACCGATTTATCGGGGAGAATTAAAAACACAATTTCCGGACGCGAGCTGAGCAACGCGTGTCTAATAGAATCACGGCGCAATCATGGGTCGCGATTTTCACGGCACACCGCGTTTCGTTCCGCCGATTACCCGACGTTAAAAACGAAAAACTCATATAGGAGTGTTCCCTGCTTTATGAGGCTAGCCTCGAGCTTTAATATCCCCTCCAGCTCGAAGATAAGGTTGCTAGAAAAACATCTACTTGGCTATCAATAGCTACGTTCAGCAGAAAAAGCAACTTTGCAAACTTTACTGTTGTAAAATTTCTTAACGTTATTGTACTGAAAAAATTTCTGTTTAAAAACGAATCAGAATTTTCTAGTTAAATTTATTAGAATTCTATAATAGCTGAACATAACTTAAATTTTGCTTAATACAATATTTCTGGTAAAATCTCTACTAGAATTTTTATATTTTACCAGAGTAATTATATCAATATCAGAATTCTAATTATCTCAACCAGAATTCTAGTAGATTTAACCAGAAAATTTCAATTTGTCCATTTTCCATCAGAATTATTATTTAATCCAACCAAACCATTTTTCTCAATGTGATTTTGCCTTTATTAATTCCTCACTCACATAGTTTCTCACTAAATCCAAATGTATCGTACCATAATCGTTAATTAAAGAATCTTACACACACTGCAAGTCGCAAAACTGCGTTTACTGTTAAATGCAGTCAAAATTTCACAGTCGAGTCGCGCGATGTGGCGCGCATCTTACCGCATATCAATTTCATTTTCGGATCGGCGACATCGGCACATATAGGTACATGTACGCTGTATTTGCGTAGCGGTTATTTTATCGGAGCCCGGCTTCTATTTTCGAAGCACACTGATAAATTCGCCCTACGGTTTATTCTTCGCTTTTTCGAGCAAACATTGGTATTCCATCGACGTCGGCTCGCGCCGCCGCGCCGTGCGGTGCGTATTCGCGATGCGCGATTAAAGATCCCTGTTGACTCGAATCGAAGAACGCAAATCGAGTAGCCGGAAGCACGCAGAATTTATTTTCGCATGCAAATAGAGAAGAAACATCAAATCCTGCGAGATGGGAAATTAATCGTACTTCGGTTTCGGTTTGCGAGGTTTCTTCGATTATATAAAAACGGTTGTATTTTTACCGCATATATATATATATATATATATA